>NW_027464683.1:307500-380000 GCF_043290135.1 Rhipicephalus microplus
GAACTGCGATATCTAATGTGAAAGCGCTTGCAAACGTCGTTAGGTTATTTTAGCTTAGGTTAGGTTAGGTTAGGTTAGGTTTGGTTAGGTTAGGTTAGGTTAGGTTAGGGTATGTTAGGTAAGGTTTGGTTAGGTTAGGTTAGGTTAGGTTGGGTTAGGTAAGGTTAGGTTAGGTTAAGATATGAACCGCGCTAAAACCGCATTAAACAATGTCACTTAGTGAGATGCTGTGTTTTCCACCATTACAAGTCGGGAACTGCGATATCTAATGTGAAAGCGCATGAAACCGTCGTAATCTTGTAGAAAACATTGTAAAGTAGCGAATAAAACGTTTTCTAACGATAGAAGTGCGAAGGTTCGGTTAGTTTGAGCTAGGTAGCGTCGTGAAACCACCAAAAACGATGTCATCTAACGAGATAGTGTTGTTTTATTGCGAGTACGAAACTGCGATAGGTGAAATATTGGGAAAGCACACAAAATGGCATGAACTAGCCAGATACTGCGTCTTGTGCCGTTACAAGTGCGAAACTGCTTTATTGTGATATTCTCGCTAAAGCGCATGCAAGTATCGTGAAACCTTAAAGAACGATGTCATCTAGCGAGATACAGCGTTCTGTACTGTAATAAGTTGGTGAGAAACTGTGAGGTCAAGCAAATATCGTAATTGTGAACGAAACAGTGTAATTGAGCGTATTTAGATACAAGTGCGAATGTTAGGTTAGGTTGAGATATCAACCGTCGTAAAACCGCATTAAACAATGTCACTAAGTGAGATGTAGTGTTTTTCAACATTACAAGTCGGGAACTACGATATCTAATGTGAAAGCGCATGAAACCGTCGTAATCGTGTAGAAAACGTAAAATTGCGAGTAAAACGTTTTCTAACGATAGAAGTGCGAAGGTTAGGTTAGGTTAGGTTAGTTTAAGCTACGTAGCGTCGTGAAACTACCAAAAACGACGTCATCTAACGAGATAGTGTTGTTTTATTGCGAGTATTAAACTGCGATAGGTGAAAAGTGAATGCACACAAAACGGCATGAACAAGCCAAATACTGCGTGTTCTACCGTTACAAGTGCGAAACTGCTATATTGTAATATTCTCGTTAAAGCGCATGCAAGCATCGTGAAACCTTAAAGAACAATGTCATTTAGCGAGATACAGCGTTCTGTACTGCAATAAGTTGGTGAAAAACTGTGAGGTTATGCAAATATCGTAATTGTGAACGAAACAGTGTAAAGAGCGTTTTTCAATACAAGTACGAATGTTAGGTTAGGTTAAGATATGAACCGTCGTAAAACCGCATTAAACAATGTCACTTAGTGAGATGCAGTGTTTTTCACCATTACAAGTTGGGAACTGCGATATCTAATGTGAAAGCGCTTGCAAACGTCGTTAGGTTAGGTTAGGTTAGGTTAGGTTAGGTTAGGTTACGTTAGGTTAGGTTTGGTTAGGTTAGGTTAGGTTAGGTTAGGTTAGGTTAGGTTACGTTAGGTTCAGGTATGAACCGTCGTAAAACCGCAATAAACAATGTCACTTAGTGAGATGCAGTGTTTTTCACCTTTACAAGTTGGGAACTGCGATATCTAATGTGAAAGCGCTTGAAACCGTCGTAATGTTGTTGAAAGCAATGTAAAGTAGCGAGTAAAACGTTTTCTAACGATAGAAGTGCGAAGGTTATGTTAGGTTGAGTTATGTTAGTTTAAGCTAGGTAGCGTCGTGAAAGCACCAAAAACGACGTCATCTAACGAGATAGTGTTGTTTTATTGCGAGTACGAAACTGCGATAGGTAAAATGTTGTGAAAGCACACAAAACGGCATGAACAAGCCAAATACTGCGTGTTGTACCGTTACAAGTGCGAAACTGCTATGTTGTGACATTCTCGGAAAAGCGCATGCAAGTATCGTGAAGCCTTAAAGAACGATGTCATTTAGCGAGATACAGCGTTCTGTACTGTAATAAGTTGGTGAGAAACTGTGAGTTCAAGCAAATATCGTAATTGTGAACGAAACAGTGTAATTGAGCGTCTTTAGATACAAGTGCGAATGTTAGGTTAGGTTGACATATCAACCGTCGTAAAACTGCATTAAACAATGTCAATTACTGAGATGCAGTGTTTTTCACCATTAAAAGTGGGGAACTGCGATATTTAATGTGAAAGCGCTTGCAACCGTCGTTAGGTTAGGTTAGGTTAGGTTAGGTTAGGTTAGGTTTGGTTAGGTTAGGTTAGGTTAGGTTAGGTTTGGTTAGATTAGGTTAGGTTGGGTTGAGTTGGGTTAGGTTAGATTAGGTTAGGTTAGGTTGGGTTAGGTTAGGTTAGGTTAGGTTACGTTAGGTTAGGTTACGTTAGGTTAGGTTAGGTTAGGTTACGTTAGGTTAGGTTAGGTTAGGTAAGGATAATTTGGTTAGGTTAGGTAAGGTTAGGTTAGGTTAGGTTAGGTTGGGTTGGGTGTTGTTGGGTTGGGTTGGGTTGGGTTAGGTTGGGTTAGGTTAGGTTAGGTTACGTTAGGTTAGGTTAGGTTAGGTTACGTTAGGTTATGTTAGGTTAGGTTAGGTTACGTTAGGTTAGGTTAGGTCAGGTAAGGTTAGGTTACGTTAGAATAGGTTAGGTTAGGTTACGTTAGGTTAGGTTAAGTTAGGTTAGGTTAGGTTTGGTTAGGTTAGGTTAGGTTAGCTTAGGTTAGGTTAGGTTGGGATGGGTTGGGTTAGGTTGGGTTAGGTTAGGTTAGGTTAGGTTAGGTTGGGTTAGGTTAGTTTAGGTTAGGTTAGGTTACCTTAGGTTAAGTTGGGTTGGGTTAGGTTAGGTTAGGTTAGGTAAGGTTAGGTTAGGTTAGGTTAGGTTAGGTTAAGGTATGAACCGTCGTAAAACCGCATTAAACAATGTCACTTAGTGAGATGCAGTGTTTTCACCATTACAAGTCGGGAACTGCGATATCTAATGTGAAAGCGCTTGCAAACGTCGTTAGGTTATTTTAGCTTAGGTTAGGTTAGGTTAGGTTAGGTTAGGTTAGGTTTGGTTAGGTTAGGTTAGGTTAGGTTAGGGTATGTTAGGTAAGGTTTGGTTAGGTTAGGTTAGGTTAGGTTAGGTTGGGTTAGGTAAGGTTAGGTTAGGTTAAGTTATGAACCGCGCTAAAACCGCATTAAACAATGTCACTTAGTGAGATGCTGTGTTTTCCACCATTACAAGTCGGGAACTGCGATATCTAATGTGAAAGCGCATGAAACCGTCGTAATCTTGTAGAAAACATTGTAAAGTAGCGAATAAAACGTTTTCTAACGATAGAAGTGCGAAGGTTCGGTTAGTTTGAGCTAGGTAGCGTCGTGAAACCACCAAAAACGATGTCATCTAACGAGATAGTGTTGTTTTATTGCGAGTATTAAACTGCGATAGGTGAAAAGTGAATGCACACAAAACGGCATGAACAAGCCAAATACTGCGTGTTCTACCGTTACAAGTGCGAAACTGCTATATTGTAATATTCTCGTTAAAGCGCATGCAAGCATCGTGAAACCTTAAAGAACAATGTCATTTAGCGAGATACAGCGTTCTGTACTGCAATAAGTTGGTGAAAAACTGTGAGGTTATGCAAATATCGTAATTGTGAACGAAACAGTGTAAAGAGCGTTTTTCAATACAAGTACGAATGTTAGGTTAGGTTAAGATATGAACCGTCGTAAAACCGCATTAAACAATGTCACTTAGTGAGATGCAGTGTTTTTCACCATTACAAGTTGGGAACTGCGATATCTAATGTGAAAGCGCTTGCAAACGTCGTTAGGTTAGGTTAGGTTAGGTTAGGTTAGGTTAGGTTACGTTAGGTTAGGTTTGGTTAGGTTAGGTTAGGTTAGGTTAGGTTAGGTTAGGTTACGTTAGGTTCAGGTATGAACCGTCGTAAAACCGCAATAAACAATGTCACTTAGTGAGATGCAGTGTTTTTCACCTTTACAAGTTGGGAACTGCGATATCTAATGTGAAAGCGCTTGAAACCGTCGTAATGTTGTTGAAAGCAATGTAAAGTAGCGAGTAAAACGTTTTCTAACGATAGAAGTGCGAAGGTTATGTTAGGTTGAGTTATGTTAGTTTAAGCTAGGTAGCGTCGTGAAAGCACCAAAAACGACGTCATCTAACGAGATAGTGTTGTTTTATTGCGAGTACGAAACTGCGATAGGTAAAATGTTGTGAAAGCACACAAAACGGCATGAACAAGCCAAATACTGCGTGTTGTACCGTTACAAGTGCGAAACTGCTATGTTGTGACATTCTCGGAAAAGCGCATGCAAGTATCGTGAAACCTTAAAGAACGATGTCATTTAGCGAGATACAGCGTTCTGTACTGTAATAAGTTGGTGAGAAACTGTGAGTTCAAGCAAATATCGTAATTGTGAACGAAACAGTGTAATTGAGCGTCTTTAGATACAAGTGCGAATGTTAGGTTAGGTTGACATATCAACCGTCGTAAAACTGCATTAAACAATGTCAATTACTGAGATGCAGTGTTTTTCACCATTAAAAGTGGGGAACTGCGATATTTAATGTGAAAGCGCTTGCAACCGTCGTTAGGTTAGGTTAGGTTAGGTTAGGTTAGGTTAGGTTTGGTTAGGTTAGGTTAGGTTAGGTTAGGTTTGGTTAGATTAGGTTAGGTTGGGTTGAGTTGGGTTAGGTTAGATTAGGTTAGGTTAGGTTGGGTTAGGTTAGGTTAGGTTAGGTTACGTTAGGTTAGGTTACGTTAGGTTAGGTTAGGTTAGGTTACGTTAGGTTAGGTTAGGTTAGGTAAGGATAATTTGGTTAGGTTAGGTAAGGTTAGGTTAGGTTAGGTTAGGTTGGGTTGGGTGTTGTTGGGTTGGGTTGGGTTGGGTTAGGTTGGGTTAGGTTAGGTTAGGTTACGTTAGGTTAGGTTAGGTTAGGTTACGTTAGGTTATGTTAGGTTAGGTTAGGTTACGTTAGGTTAGGTTAGGTCAGGTAAGGTTAGGTTACGTTAGAATAGGTTAGGTTAGGTTACGTTAGGTTAGGTTAAGTTAGGTTAGGTTAGGTTTGGTTAGGTTAGGTTAGGTTAGCTTAGGTTAGGTTAGGTTGGGATGGGTTGGGTTAGGTTGGGTTAGGTTAGGTTAGGTTAGGTTAGGTTGGGTTAGGTTAGTTTAGGTTAGGTTAGGTTACCTTAGGTTAAGTTGGGTTGGGTTAGGTTAGGTTAGGTTAGGTAAGGTTAGGTTAGGTTAGGTTAGGTTAGGTTAAGGTATGAACCGTCGTAAAACCGCATTAAACAATGTCACTTAGTGAGATGCAGTGTTTTCACCATTACAAGTCGGGAACTGCGATATCTAATGTGAAAGCGCTTGCAAACGTCGTTAGGTTATTTTAGCTTAGGTTAGGTTAGGTTAGGTTAGGTTAGGTTAGGTTTGGTTAGGTTAGGTTAGGTTAGGTTAGGGTATGTTAGGTAAGGTTTGGTTAGGTTAGGTTAGGTTAGGTTAGGTTGGGTTAGGTAAGGTTAGGTTAGGTTAAGTTATGAACCGCGCTAAAACCGCATTAAACAATGTCACTTAGTGAGATGCTGTGTTTTCCACCATTACAAGTCGGGAACTGCGATATCTAATGTGAAAGCGCATGAAACCGTCGTAATCTTGTAGAAAACATTGTAAAGTAGCGAATAAAACGTTTTCTAACGATAGAAGTGCGAAGGTTCGGTTAGTTTGAGCTAGGTAGCGTCGTGAAACCACCAAAAACGATGTCATCTAACGAGATAGTGTTGTTTTATTGCGAGTACGAAACTGCGATAGGTGAAATATTGGGAAAGCACACAAAATGGCATGAACTAGCCAGATACTGCGTCTTGTGCCGTTACAAGTGCGAAACTGCTTTATTGTGATATTCTCGCTAAAGCGCATGCAAGTATCGTGAAACCTTAAAGAACGATGTCATCTAGCGAGATACAGCGTTCTGTACTGTAATAAGGTGGTGAGAAACTGTGAGGTCAAGCAAATATCGTAATTGTGAACGAAACAGTGTAATTGAGCGTATTTAGATACAAGTGCGAATGTTAGGTTAGGTTGAGATATCAACCGTCGTAAAACCGCATTAAACAATGTCACTTATTAAGATGTAGTGTTTTCAACATTACAAGTCGGGAACTACGATATCTAATGTAAAAGCGCATGAAACCGTCGTAATCGTGTAGAAAACATGGTAAAATTGCGAGTAAAACGTTTTCTAACAATAGAAGTGCGAAGGTTACGTTAGGTTAGGTTAGTTTAAGCTAGGTAGCGTCGTGAAACTACCAAAAACGACGTCATCTAACGAGATAGTGTTGTTTTATTGCGAGTATTAAACTGCGATAGGTGAAATGTTGTGAATGCACACAAAACGGCATGAACAAGCCAAATACTGCGTGTTCTACCGTTACAAGTGCGGAACTGCTATATTGTAATATTCTCGTTAAAGCACATGCACGCATCGTGAAACCTTAAAGAACAATGTCATTTAGCGAGATACAGCGTTCTGTACTGCAATAAGTTGGTGAAAAACTGTGAGGTTATGCAAATATCGTAATTGTGAACGAAACAGTGTAATAGAGCGTTTTTCAATACAAGTACGAATGTTAGGTTAGGTTAAGATATGAACCGTCGTAAAACCGCATTAAACAATGTCACTTAGTGAGATGCAGTGTTTGTCACCATTACAAGTTGGGAACTGCGATATCTAATGTGAAAGCGCTTGCAAACGTCGTTAGGTTAGGTTAGGTTAGGTTAGGTTAGGTTAGGTTACGTTAGGTTACGTTAGGTTAGGTTTGGTTAGGTTAGGTTAGGTTAGGTTATGTTAGGTTAGGTTGGGTTAGGTTAGGTTAGGTTACGTTAGGTTAAGGTATGAACCGTCGTAAAACCGCAATAAACAATGTCACTTAGTGAGATGCAGTGTTTTTCACCTTTACAAGTTGGGAACTGCGATATCTAATGTGAAAGCGCATGAAACCGTCGTAATGTTGTAGAAAGCAATGTAAAGTAGCGAGTAAAACGTTTTCTAACGATAGAAGTGCGAAGGTTATGTTAGGTTGAGTTATGTTAGTTTAAGCTAGGTAGCGTCGTGAAACCACCAAAAACGACGTCGTCTAACGAGATAGTGTTTTATTGCGAGTACGAAACTGCTATAGGTAAAATGTTGTGAAAGCACACAAAACGGCATGAACAAGCCAAATACTGCGTGTTGTACCGTTACAAGTGCGAAAGTGCTATGATGTGACATTCTCGGTAAAGCGCATGCAAGTATCGTGAAACCTAAAGAACGATGTCATTTAGCAAGATACAGCGTTCTGTACTGTAATAAGTTGGTGAGAAACTGTGAGGTCAAGCAAATATCGTAATTGTGAACGAAACAGTGTAATTGAGCGTCTTTAGATACAAGTGCGAATGTTAGGTTAGGTTGACATATCAACCGTCGTAAAACCGCATTAAACATTGTCACTTAGTGAGATGTAGTGTTTTTCAACATTACAAGTCGGGAACTACGATATCTAATGTGAAAGCGCATGAAACCGTCGTAATCTTGTAGAAAACATTGTAAAGTGGCGAGTAAAACGTTTTCTAACGATAGAAGTGCGGTTAGGTTAGGTTAGGTTAGTTTAAGCTAGGTAGCGTCGTGAAACTACCAAAAACGACGTAATCTAACGAGATAGTGTTGTTTTATAGCGAGTATTAAACTGCGATAGGTGAAATGTTGTGAAAGCACACAAAACGGCATGAACAAGCCAAATACTGCGTGTTCTACCGTTACAAGTGCGAAACTGCTATATTGTGATATTCTCGTTAAATCGCATGCAAGCATCGTGAAACCTTAAAGAACAATGTCATTTAGCGAGATACAGCGTTCTGTACTGCAATAAGTTGGTGAAAAACTGTGAGGTTATGCAAATATCGTAATTGTGAACAAAACAGTGTAATAGAGCGTTTTTAGATACAAGTGCGAATGTTAGGTTAGGTTAAGATATGAACCGTCGTAAAACCGCATTAAACAATGTCAATTACTGAGATGCAGTGTTTTTCACCATTAAAAGTGGGGAACTGCGATATTTAATGTGAAAGCGCTTGCAACCGTCGTTAGGTTAGGTTAGGTTAGGTTAGGTTAGGTTAGGTTAGGTTTGGTTAGGTTAGGTTAGGTTAGGCTAGGTTAGATTAGGTTAGGTTGGGTTGAGTTGGGTTAGGTTAGGTTAGGTTAGGTTAGGTTAGGTTGGGTTAGGTTAGGTTAGGATAGGTTAGGTTACGTTAGGTTAGGTTACGTTAGGTTAGGTTAGGTTAGGTTACGTTAGGTTAGGTTAGGTTAGGTAAGGATAATTTGGTTAGGTTAGGTAAGGTTAGGTTAGGTTAGGCTAGGTTAGGTTACGTTAGGTTAGGTTAGGTTAGGTTACGTTAGGTTATGTTAGGTTACGTTAGGTTAGGTTAGGTCAGGTAAGGTTAGGTTACGTTAGAATAGGTTAGGTTAGGTTACGTTAGGTTAGGTTAAGTTAGGTTAGGTTAGGTTTGGTTAGGTTAGGTTAGGTTAGCTTAGGTTAGGTTAGGTTGGGATGGGTTGGGTTAGGTTGGGTTAGGTTGGGTTAGGTTAGGTTAGGTTAGGTTAGGTTGGGTTAGGTTAGTTTAGGTTAGGTTAGGTTACCTTAGGTTAAGTTGGGTTGGGTTAGGTTAGGTTAGGTTAGGTAAGGTTAGGTTAGGTTAGGTTAGGTTAGGTTAAGGTATGAACCGTCGTAAAACCGCATTAAACAATGTCACTTAGTGAGATGCAGTGTTTTCACCATTACAAGTCGGGAACTGCGATATCTTATCTGAAAGCGCTTGCAAACGTCGTTAGGTTATTTTAGCTTAGGTTAGGTTAGGTTAGGTTAGGTTAGGTTAGGTTTGGTTAGGTTAGGTTAGGTTAGGTTAGGGTATGTTAGGTAAGGTTTGGTTAGGTTAGGTTAGGTTAGGTTGGGTTAGGTAAGGTTAGGTTAGGTTAAGATATGAACCGTCGTAAAACCGCATTAAACAATGTCACTTAGTGAGATGCAGTGTTTTTCACCATTACAAGTTGGGAACTATGATATCTAATGTGAAAGCGCATGAAACCGTCGTAATCGTGTAGAAAACATTGTAAAGTAGCGAATAAAACGTTTTCTAACGATAGAAGTGCGAAGGTCCGGTTAGTTTGAGTTATGCTAGTTTAAGCTAGGTAGCGTCGTGAAACCACCAAAAACGACGTCATCTAACGAGATAGTGTTGTTTTAATGCGAGTACGAAACTGCGACAGGTAAAATGTTGTGAAAGCACTCAAAACGGCATGAACAAGCCAAATACTGCGTGTTGTACCGTTACAAGTGCAAAACTGCTATGTTGTGACATTCTCGGTAAAGCGCATGCAAGTATCGTGAAACCTTAAAGAACGATGTCATTTAGCGAGATACAGCGTTCTGTACTGTAATAAGTTGGTGAGAAACTGTGAGGTCAAGCAAATATCGTAATTGTGAACGAAACACTGTAATTGAGCGTCTTTAGATACAAGTGCGAATGTTAGGTTAGGTTGACATATCAACCGTCGTAAAACCGCATTAAACAATGTCACTTAGTGAGATGTAGTGTTTTTCATTATTACAAGTCGGGAACTACGATATCTAATGTGAAAGCGCATGAAACCGTCGTAATCTTGTAGAAAACATTGTAAAGTTGCGAGTAAAACGTTTTCTAACGATAGAAGTGCGAAGGTTAGGTTAGGTTAGGTTAGTTTAAGCTAGGTAGCGTCGTGAAACTACCAAAAACGACGTCATCTAACGAGATAGTGTTGTTTTATTGCGAGTATTAAACTGCGATAGGTAAAATGTTGTGAATGCACACAAAGCGGCATGAACAAGCCAAATACTGCGTGTTCTACCGTTACAAGTGCGAAACTGCTATATTGTGATATTCTCGTTAAAGCGCATGCAAGCATCGTGAAACCTTAAAGAACGATGTCATTTAGCGAGATACAGCGTTCTGTACTGCAATAGGTTGGTGAAAAACTGTGAGGTTATGCAAATATCGTAATTGTGAACGAAACAGTGTAATAGAGCGTTTTTCAATACAAGTACGAATGTTAGGTTAGGTTAAGATATGAACCGTCGTAAAACCGCATTAAACAATGTCAATTACTGAGATGCAGTGTTTCTCACCATTAAAAGTGGGGAACTGCGATATTTAATGTGAAAGCGCTTGCAACCGTCGTTAGGTTAGGTTAGGTTAGGTTAGGTTAGGTTAGGTTTGGTTAGGTTAGGTTAGGTTAGGTTAGATTAGGTTAGGTTGGGTTGAGTTGGGTTAGGTTAGGTTAGGGTAGGTTGGGTTAGGTTAGGTTAGGTTAGGTTAGGTTACGTTAGGTTAGGTTACGTTAGGTTAGGTTAGGTTACGTTAGGTTAGGTTAGGTTAGGTAAGGATAATTTGGTTAGGTTAGGTAAGGTTAGGTTAGGTTAGGTTAGGTTGGGTTGGGTGTTGTTGGGTTGGGTTGGGTTGGGTTAGGTTGGGTTAGGTTAGGTTAGGTTACGTTAGGTTAGGTTAGGTTAGGTTACGTTAGGTTATGTTAGGTTAGGTTATGTTACGTTAGGTTAGGTTAGGTCAGGTAAGGTTAGGTTACGTTAGAATAGGTTAGGTTAGGTTACGTTAGGTTAGGTTAAGTTAGGTTAGGTTAGGTTTGGTTAGGTTAGGTTAGGTTAGCTTAGGTTAGGTTAGGTTGGGTTGGGTTGGGTTAGGTTGGGTTAGGTTAGGTTAGGTTAGGTTAGGTTGGGTTAGGTTAGTTTAGGTTAGGTTACGTTAGGTTAGGTTAAGTTGGGTTGGGTTAGGTTAGGTTAGGTTAGGTAAGGTTAGGTCAGGTTAGGTTAGGTTAGGTTAGGTTAAGGTATGAACCGTCGTAAAACCGCATTAAACAATGTCACTTAGTGAGATGCAGTGTTTTTCACCTTTACAAGTTGGGAACTGTGATATCTAATGTGAAAGTGCTTGAAACCGTCGTAATGTTGTAGAAAGCAATGTAAAGTAGCGAGTAAAACGTTTTCTAACGATAGAAGTGCGAAGGTCATGTTAGGTTGAGTTATGTTAGTTTAAGCTAGGTAGCGTCGTGAAACTACCAAAAACAACGTCATCTAACGAGATAGAGTTGTTTTATTGCGAGTACGAGACTGCGATAGGTGAAATGTTGTGAAAGCACACAAAACGGCATGAACAAGACAAATACTGCGTGTTGTACCGTTACAAGTGCGAAACTGCTATGTTGTGATATTCTCGTTAAAGCGCATGCAAGCATCGTGAAACCTTAAAGAACGATGTCATTTAGCGAGATACAGCGTTCTGTACTGCAATAAGTTGGTGAAAAACTGTGAGGTTATGCAAATATCCTAATTGTGAACGAAACAGTGTAATAGAGCGTTTTTTAATACAAGTGCGAATGTTAGGTTAGGTTAAGATATGAACCGTCGTAAAACCGCATTAAACAATGTCACTTAGTGAGATGCAGTGTTTTTCACCATTACAAGTTGGGAACTGCGATATCTAATGTGAAAGCACTTGCAAACGTCGTTAGGTTAGGTTAGGTTAGGTTAGGTTACGTTAGGTTAGGTTTGGTTAGGTTAGCTTAGGTTAGGTTAGGTTATGTTAGGTTAGGTTGGGTTAGGTTAGGTTAGGTTACGTTAGGTTAAGGTATGAACCGTCGTAAAACCGCAATAAACAATGTCACTTAGTGAGATGCAGTGTTTTTCACCTTTACAAGTCGGGAACTACGATATCTAATGTGAAAGCGCATGAAACCGTCGTAATCTTGTAGAAAACATTGTAAAGTTGCGAGTAAAACGTTTTCTAACGATAGAAGTGCGAAGGTTAGGTTAGGTTAGTTTAAGCTAGGTAGCGTCGTGAAACTACCAAAAACGACGTCATCTAACGAGATAGTGTTGTTTTATTGCGAGTATTAAACTGCGATAGGTAAAATGTTGTGAATGCACACAAAACGGCATGAACAAGCCAAATACTGCGTGTTCTACCGTTACAAGTGCGAAACTGCTATATTGTGATATTCTCGTTAAAGCGCATGCAAGCATCGTGAAACCTTAAAGAACAATGTCATTTAGCGAGATACAGCGTTCTGTACTACAATAAGTTGGTGAAAAACTGTGAGGTTATGCAAATATCGTAATTGTGAACGAAACAGTGTAATAGAGCGTTTTTTAATACAAGTGCGAATGTTAGGTTAGGTTAAGATATGAACCGTCGTAAAACCGCATTAATCAATGTCACTTAGTGAGATGCAGTGTTTTTCACCATTACAAGTCGGGAACTGCGATATCTAATGTGAAAGCGCTTGCAAACGTCGTTAGGTTAGGTTAGGTTAGGTTAGGTTAGGTTACGTTAGGTTAGGTTAGGTTTGGTTAGGTTAGGTTAGGTTAGGTTAGGTTAGGTTACGTTAGGTTAAGGTATGAACCGTCGTAAAACCGCAATAAACAATGTCACTTAGTGAGATGCAGTGTTTTTCACCTTTACAAGTTGGGAACTGCGATATCTAATGTGAAAGCGCTTGAAACCGTCGTAATGTTGTAGAAAGCAATGTAAAGTAGCGAGTAAAACGTTTTCTAACGATAGAAGTGCGAAGGTTATGTTAGGTTGAGTTATGTTAGTTTAAGCTAGGTAGCGTCGTGAAACCACCAAAAACGACGTCATCTAACGAGATAGTGTTGTTTTATTGCGAGTACGAAACTGCGATAGGTAAAATGTTGTGAAAGCACACAAAACGGCATGAACAAGCCAAATACTGCGTGTTGTACCGTTACAAGTGCGAAACTGCTATGTTGTGACATTCTCGGTAAAGCGCATGCAAGTATCGTGAAACCTTAAAGAACGATGTCATTTAGCGAGATACAGCGTTCTGTACTGTAATAAGTTGGTGAGAAACTGTGAGGTCAAGCAAATATCGTAATTGTGAACGAAACAGTGTAATTGAGCGTCTTTAGATACAAGTGCGAATGTTAGGTTAGGTTGACATATCAACCGTCGTAAAACCGCATTAAACAATGTCACTTAGTGAGATGTAGTGTTTTTCAACATTACAAGTCGGGAACTACGATATCTAATGTGAAAGCGCATGAAACCGTCGTAATCTTGTAGAAAACATTGTAATGTGGCGAGTAAAACGTTTTCTAACGATAGAAGTGCGAAGGTTAGGTTAGGTTAGGTTAATTTAAGCTAGGTAGCGTCGTGAAACTACCAAAAACGACGTCATCTAACGAGATAGTGTTGTTTTATAGCGAGTATTAAACTGCGATAGGTGAAATGTTGTGAAAGCACACAAAACGGCATGAACAAGCCAAATACTGCGTGTTCTACCGTTACAAGTGCGAAACTGCTATATTGTGATATTCTCGTTAAAGCGCATGCAAGCATCGTGAAACCTTAAAGAACAATGTCATTTAGCGAGATACAGCGTTCTGTACTGCAATAAGTTGGTGAAAAACTGTGAGGTTATGCAAATATCCTAATTGTGAACGAAACAGTGTAATAGAGCGTTTTTTAATACAAGTGCGAATGTTAGGTTAGGTTAAGATATGAACCGTCGTAAAACCGCATTAATCAATGTCACTTAGTGAGATGCAGTGTTTTTCACCATTACAAGTCGGGAACTGCGATATCTAATGTGAAAGCGCTTGCAAACGTCGTTAGGTTACGTTAGGTTAGGTTAGGTTAGGTTAGGTTAGGTTAGGTTACGTTAGGTTAGGTTAGGTTAGGTTTGGTTAGGTTAGGTTAGGTTAGGTTAGGGTATGTTAGGTAAGGTTTGGTTAGGTTAGGTTAGGTTAGGTTGGTTTAGGTAAGGTTAGGTTAGGTTAAGATATGAACCGCGCTAAAACCGCGTTAAACAATGTCACTTAGTGAGATGCTGTGTTTTTCACCATTACAAGTCGGGAACTGCGATATCTAATGTGAAAGCGCATGAAACCGTCGTAATCTTGTAGAAAACATTGTAAAGTAGCGAATAAAACGTTTTCTAACGATAGAAGTGCGAAGGTCCGGTTAGTTTGAGTTATGCTAGTTTAAGCTAGGTAGCGTCGTGAAACCACCAAAAACGACGTCATCTAACGAGATAGTGTTGTTTTAATGCGAGTACGAAACTGCGACAGGTAAAATGTTGTGAAAGCACTCAAAACGGCATGAACAAGCCAAATACTGCGTGTTGTACCGTTACAAGTGCAAAACTGCTATGTTGTGACATTCTCGGTAAAGCGCATGCAAGTATCGTGAAACCTTAAAGAACGATGTCATTTAGCGAGATACAGCGTTCTGTACTGTAATAAGTTGGTGAGAAACTGTGAGGTCAAGCAAATATCGTAATTGTGAACGAAACACTGTAATTGAGCGTCTTTAGATACAAGTGCGAATGTTAGGTTAGGTTGACATATCAACCGTCGTAAAACCGCATTAAACAATGTCACTTAGTGAGATGTAGTGTTTTTCAACATTACAAGTCGGGAACTACGATATCTAATGTGAAAGCGCATGAAACCGTCGTAATCTTGTAGAAAACATTGTAAAGTTGCGAGTAAAACGTTTTCTAACGATAGAAGTGCGAAGGTTAGGTTAGGTTAGGTTAGTTTAAGCTAGGTAGCGTCGTGAAACTACCAAAAACGACGTCATCTAACGAGATAGTGTTGTTTTATTGCGAGTATTAAACTGCGATAGGTAAAATGTTGTGAATGCACAAAAAGCGGCATGAACAAGCCAAATACTGCGTGTTCTACCATTACAAGTGCGAAACTGCTATATTGTGATATTCTCGTTAAAGCGCATGCAAGCATCGTGAAACCTTAAAGAACGATGTCATTTAGCGAGATACAGCGTTCTGTACTGCAATAGGTTGGTGAAAAACTGTGAGGTTATGCAAATATCGTAATTGTGAACGAAACAGTGTAATAGAGCGTTTTTGTATACAAGTACGAATGTTAGGTTAGGTTAAGATATGAACCGTCGTAAAACCGCATTAAACAATGTCAATTACTGAGATGCAGTGTTTTTCACCATTAAAAGTGGGGAACTGCGATATTTAATGTGAAAGCGCTTGCAACCGTCGTTAGGTTAGGTTAGGTTAGGTTAGGTTAGGTTAGGTTTGGTTAGGTTAGGTTAGGTTAGGTTAGATTAGGTTAGGTTGGGTTGAGTTGGGTTAGGTTAGGTTAGGTTAGGTTGGGTTAGGTTAGGTTAGGTTAGGTTACGTTAGGTTAGGTTACGTTAGGTTAGGTTAGGTTAGGTTACGTTAGGTTAGGTTAGGTTAGGTAAGGATAATTTGGTTAGGTTAGGTAAGGTTAGGTTAGGTTAGGTTAGGTTGGGTTGGGTGTTGTTGGGTTGGGTTGGGTTGGGTTAGGTTGGGTTAGGTTAGGTTAGGTTACGTTAGGTTAGGTTAGGTTAGGTTACGTTAGGTTATGTTAGGTTAGGTTATGTTACGTTAGGTTAGGTTAGGTCAGGTAAGGTTAGGTTACGTTAGAATAGGTTAGGTTAGGTTACGTTAGGTTAGGTTAAGTTAGGTTAGGTTAGGTTTGGTTAGGTTAGGTTAGGTTAGCTTAGGTTAGGTTAGGTTGGGTTGGGTTGGGTTAGGTTGGGTTAGGTTAGGTTAGGTTAGGTTAGGTTGGGTTAGGTTAGTTTAGGTTAGGTTACGTTAGGTTAGGTTAAGTTGGGTTGGGTTAGGTTAGGTTAGGTTAGGTAAGGTTAGGTCAGGTTAGGTTAGGTTAGGTTAGGTTAAGGTATGAACCGTCGTAAAACCGCATTAAACAATGTCACTTAGTGAGATGCAGTGTTTTTCACCTTTACAAGTTGGGAACTGTGATATCTAATGTGAAAGTGCTTGAAACCGTCGTAATGTTGTAGAAAGCAATGTAAAGTAGCGAGTAAAACGTTTTCTAACGATAGAAGTGCGAAGGTCATGTTAGGTTGAGTTATGTTAGTTTAAGCTAGGTAGCGTCGTGAAACTACCAAAAACAACGTCATCTAACGAGATAGAGTTGTTTTATTGCGAGTACGAGACTGCGATAGGTGAAATGTTGTGAAAGCACACAAAACGGCATGAACAAGCCAAATACTGCGTGTTGTACCGTTACAAGTGCGAAACTGCTATGTTGTGATATTCTCGTTAAAGCGCATGCAAGCATCGTGAAACCTTAAAGAACGATGTCATTTAGCGAGATACAGCGTTCTGTACTGCAATAAGTTGGTGAAAAACTGTGAGGTTATGCAAATATCGTAATTGTGAACGAAACAGTGTAATAGAGCGTTTTTTAATACAAGTGCGAATGTTAGGTTAGGTTAAGATATGAACCGTCGTAAAACCGCATTAAACAATGTCACTTAGTGAGATGCAGTGTTTTTCACCATTACAAGTTGGGAACTGCGATATCTAATGTGAAAGCGCTTGCAAACGTCGTTAGGTTAGGTTAGGTTAGGTTAGGTTACGTTAGGTTAGGTTAGGTTTGGTTAGGTTAGGTTAGGTTAGGTTAGGTTAGGTTACGTTAGGTTAAGGTATGAACCATCGTAAAACCGCAATAAACAATGTCACTTAGTGAGATGCAGTGTTTTTCAACTTTACAAGTTGGGAACTGCGATATCTAATGTGAAAGCGCTTGAAACCGTCGTAATGTTGTAGAAAGCAATGTAAAGTAGCGAGTAAAACGTTTTCTAACGATAGAAGTGCGAAGGTTATGTTAGGTTGAGTTATGTTAGTTTAAGCTAGGTAGCGTCGTGAAACCACCAAAAACGACGTCATCTAACGAGATAGTGTTGTTTTATTGCGAGTACGAAACTGCGATAAGTAAAATGTTGTGAAAGCACACAAAACGGCATGAACAAGCCAAATACTGCGTGTTGTACCGTTACAAGTGCGAAACTGCTATGTTGTGACATTCTCGGTAAAGCGCATGCAAGTATCGTGAAACCTTAAAGAACGATGTCATTTAGCGAGATACAGCGTTCTGTACTGTAATAAGTTGGTGAGAAACTGTGAGGTCAAGCAAATATCGTAATTGTGAACGAAACAGTGTAATTGAGCGTCTTTAGATACAAGTGCGAATGTTAGGTTAGGTTGACATATCAACCGTCGTAAAACCGCATTAAACAATGTCACTTAGTGAGATGTAGTGTTTTTCAACATTACAAGTCGGGAACTACGATATCTAATGTGAAAGCGCATGAAACCGTCGTAATCTTGTAGAAAACATTGTAATGTGGCGAGTAAAACGTTTTCTAACGATAGAAGTGCGAAGGTTAGGTTAGGTTAGGTTAGTTTAAGCTAGGTAGCGTCGTGAAACTACCAAAAACGACGTCATCTAACGAGATAGTGTTGTTTTATAGCGAGTATTAAACTGCGATAGGTGAAATGTTGTGAAAGCACACAAAACGGCATGAACAAGCCAAATACTGCGTGTTCTACCGTTACAAGTGCGAAACTGCTATATTGTGATATTCTCGTTAAAGCGCATGCAAGCATCGTGAAACCTTAAAGAACAATGTCATTTAGCGAGATACAGCGTTCTGTACTGCAATAAGTTGGTGAAAAACTGTGAGGTTATGCAAATATCCTAATTGTGAACGAAACAGTGTAATAGAGCGTTTTTTAATACAAGTGCGAATGTTAGGTTAGGTTAAGATATGAACCGTCGTAAAACCGCATTAATCAATGTCACTTAGTGAGATGCAGTGTTTTTCACCATTACAAGTCGGGAACTGCGATATCTAATGTGAAAGCGCTTGCAAACGTCGTTAGGTTAGGTTAGGTTAGGTTAGGTTAGGTTACGTTAGGTTAGGTTAGGTTAGGTTTGGTTAGGTTAGGTTAGGTTAGGTTAGGTTAGGGTATGTTAGGTAAGGTTTGGTTAGGTTAGGTTAGGTTAGGTTGGTTTAGGTAAGGTTAGGTTAGGTTAAGATATGAACCGCGCTAAAACCGCGTTAAACAATGTCACTTAGTGAGATGCTGTGTTTTTCACCATTACAAGTCGGGAACTGCGATATCTAATGTGAAAGCGCATGAAACCGTCGTAATCTTGTAGAAAACATTGTAAAGTAGCGAATAAAACGTTTTCTAACGATAGAAGTGCGAAGGTCCGGTTAGTTTGAGTTATGTTAGTTTAAGCTAGGTAGCGTCGTGAAACCACCAAAAACGACGTCATCTAACGAGATAGTGTTGTTTTAATGCGAGTACGAAACTGCGACAGGTAAAATGTTGTGAAAGCACTCAAAACGGCATGAACAAGCCAAATACTGCGTGTTGTACCGTTACAAGTGCGAAACTGCTATGTTGTGACATTCTCGGTAAAGCGCATGCAAGTATCGTGAAACCTTAAAGAACGATGTCATTTAGCGAGATACAGCGTTCTGTACTGTAATAAGTTGGTGAGAAACTGTGAGGTCAAGCAAATATCGTAATTGTGAACCAAACAGTGTAATTGAGCGTCTTTAGATACAAGTGCGAATGTTAGGTTAGGTTGAGATATCAACCGTCGTAAAACCGCATTAAACAATGTCACTTAGTGAGATGTAGTGTTTTTCAACATTACAAGTCGGGAACTACGATATCTAATGTGAAAGCGCATGAAACCGTCGTAATCGTGTAGAAAACATTGTAAAATTGCGAGTAAAACGTTTTCTAACGATAGAAAAGCGAAGGTTAGGTTAGGTTAGGTTAGTTTAAGCTAGGTAGCGTCGTAAAACTACCAAAAACGACGTCATCTAACGAGATAGTGTTGTTTTATTGCGAGTATTAAACTGCGATAGGTGAAATGTTGTGAATGCACACAAAACGGCATGAACAAGCCAAATACTGCGTGTTCTACCGTTACAATTGCGAAACTGCTATATTGTAATATTCTCGTTAAAGCGCATGCAAGCATCGTGAAACCTTAAAGAACAATGTCATTCAGCGAGATACAGCGTTCTGTACTGCAATAAGTTGCTGAAAAACTGTGAGGTTATGCAAATATCGTAATTGTGAACGAAACAGTGTAATAGAGCGTTTTTCAATACAAGTACGAATGTTAGGTTAGGTTAAGATATGAACCGTCGTAAAACCGCATTAAACAATGTCACTTAGTGAGATGCAGTGTTTTTCACCATTACAAGTTGGGAACTGCGATATCTAATGTGAAAGCGCTTGCAAACGTCGTTAGGTTAGGTTAGGTTAGGTTAGGGTAGGTTAGGTTACGTTAGGTTAGGTTTGGTTAGGTTAGGTTAGGTTAGGTTAGGTTATGTTAGGTTAGGTTGGGTTAGGTTAGGTTAGGTTACGTTAGGTTAAGGTATGAACCGTCGTAAAACCGCAATAAACAATGTCACTTTGTGAGATGCAGTGTTTTTCACCTTTACAAGTTGGGAACTGCGATATCTAATGTGAAAGCGCTTGAAACCGTCGTAATGTTGTAGAAAGCAATGTAAAGTAGCGAGTAAAACGTTTTCTAACGATAGAAGTGCGAAGGTTATGTTAGGTTGAGTTATGTTAGTTTAAGCTAGGTAGCGTCGTGAAACCACCAAAAATGACGTCATCTAACGAGATAGTGTTGTTTTATTGCGAGTACGAAACTGCGATAGGTAAAATGTTGTGAAAGCACACAAAACGGCATGAACAAGCCAGATACTGCGTGTTGTACCGTTACAAGTGCGAAACTGCTATGTTGTGACATTCTCGGTAAAGCGCATGCAAGTATCGTGAAACCTTAGAGAACGATGTCATTTAGCGAGATACAGCGTTCTGTACTGTAATAAGTTGGTGAGAAACTGTGAGGTCAAGCAAATATCGTAATTGTGAACGAAACAGTGTATTGACGACATATTGAGCGCTAAGAGACAGGGACAGGAGAGAGTGGACACCACAATCTCTCCTGTCCCTGTCTCTTAGCGCTCAATATGTCGTCAAGCTCCCTTTACCAACACGCCCAAAAAATGGCACTGCTGAAACAGTGTAATTGAGCGTCTTTAGATACAAGTGCGAATGTTAGGTTAGGTTGACATATCAACCATCGTAAAACCGCATTAAACAATGTCACTTAGTGAGATGTAGTGTTTTTCAACATTACAAGTCGGGAACTACGATATCTAATGTGAAAGCGCATGAAACCGTCGTAATCTTGTAGAAAACATTGTAAAGTGGCGAGTAAAACGTTTTCTAACGATAGAAGTGCGAAGGTTAGGTTAGGTTAGGTTAGTTTAAGCTAGGTAGCGTCGTGAAACTACCAAAAACGACGTCATCTAACGAGATAGTGTTGTTTTATAGCGAGTATTAAACTGCGATAGGTGAAATGTTGTGAAAGCACACAAAACGGCATGAACAAGCCAAATACTGCGTGTTCTACCGTTACAAGTGCGAAACTGCTATATTGTGATATTCTCGTTAAAGCGCATGCAAGCATCGTGAAACCTTAAAGTACAATGTCATTTAGCGAGATACAGCGTTCTGTACTGCAATAAGTTGGTGAAAAACTGTGAGGTTATGCAAATATCCTAATTGTGAACGAAACAGTGTAATAGAGCGTTTTTTAATACAAGTGCGAATGTTAGGTTAGGTTAAGATATGAACCGTCGTAAAACCGCATTAATCAATGTCACTTAGTGAGATGCAGTGTTTTTCACCATTACAAGTCGGGAACTGCGATATCTAATGTGAAAGCGCTTGCAAACGTCGTTAGGTTAGGTTAGGTTAGGTTAGGTTAGGTTAGGTTAGGTTAGGTTACGTTAGGTTAGGTTAGGTTAGGTTTGGTTAGGTTAGGTTAGGTTAGGTTAGGTTAGGGTATGTTAGGTAAGGTTTGGTTAGGTTAGGTTAGGTTAGGTTGGTTTAGGTAAGGTTAGGTTAGGTTAAGATATGAACCGCGCTAAAACCGCGTTAAACAATGTCACTTAGTGAGATGCTGTGTTTTTCACCATTACAAGTCGGGAACTGCGATATCTAATGTGAAAGCGCATGAAACCGTCGTAATCTTGTAGAAAACATTGTAAAGTAGCGAATAAAACGTTTTCTAACGATAGAAGTGCGAAGGTCCGGTTAGTTTGAGTTATGTTAGTTTAAGCTAGGTAGCGTCGTGAAACCACCAAAAACGACGTCATCTAACGAGATAGTGTTGTTTTAATGCGAGTACGAAACTGCGACAGGTAAAATGTTGTGAAAGCACTCAAAACGGCATGAACAAGCCAAATACTGCGTGTTGTACCGTTACAAGTGCGAAACTGCTATGTTGTGACATTCTCGGTAAAGCGCATGCAAGTATCGTGAAACCTTAAAGAACGATGTCATTTTTTGAGAAGTTTGAAGTTTATTATTATTAACAGACTGGCGATACATAAAATGAAGAAGACGTTTTACAGACTAGGGTCCCATAGTCCGAAGACTGTAGGGGGACCCACGATGAAGAAAGCATGTAAACAAGTGCAAAGGCAAATGGCAAGAAAATGTAATATTAACAAAACAATGCTATAAAGCAACTATAGAAAAATAACGAAGCGATAAAACATAGTAATAATCACAACTTCAACAAATACAATCGCTAAGTCAAAATGCAAAAAGGACAACATAGAATAATTTATAGTGATAGAAGATATAATTTCAAAGTTTTTTTGAATGTATACAAGTTGGATAGAGACTTTATATTTGGTGGAATAGAGTTCCATAATGAAATAGCTGTGAATGACAAAGACTTTATGCCGTAATTAGTGCAAACTCGGGGTAGTAATAAATTTCGCTCCAATGCGAAGCGAGTGCGGTTAGTGTTTATCAATAAGTCACAGTTGATGAGGTCGAAGGGTAGCCGACGGTGAATTATATTAAAGAACAAACAAGTACAATGAAATTCAAATAACCTACTAATACACAGAATATTGTATTGTCTAAGCAAAGAAATAGCGTTCGAACGACGAGGGCTGAAAGTGATAATGCGGATTGCTTGGTTCTGTATATGTTGTACAGATGAGATGTACGAGTGATAGGTGTTGGCCCAGGTAATTATGCCATAGTTAAAATGACTATGAATAAATGAGAAGTAGAGCGATAGTAATGCATTAGTGGAAAAATATGGCCTAGCTTTAATCAATGCACGAATACCAAAAGCAGTCTTTTTCTTTATGTCTAATAAGTGTAGACCAAAATTAAGGGTTATGTCTAAACGTACACCGAGAAAAGAAACAGTATCACAAGCATGGATAGTATTAGGACCCATAGTTATAGCAGCAGAAGTTAACAAATGTTTATGAGCAGACCTGAAAACCATGAACTGAGTTTTAGAGGGGTTTATCGTTAGATCATTGTTGTTGCACCATAAAACTACATCGCTGAGTACAGAGTTTAGTTTTGATATTAAAGATGGAACTGTTTTGGCCTTACATGATACTGTGGTGTCGTCAGCGTACAAAACACAATGTGCAGAGCAAATGACGTCAGGGAGATCATTAATATAAATAATGAATAGGAGGGGGCCAAGAATGGACCCCTGCGGAACACCTTGATTGGTAATCTTAATGTTAGAGTAAGAGCCACCTGTAAAGACCACATTTTTTCGGTTAAACAGGTAACTTTTCAGAAAATTTAAAGCTGGTCCAGTAATACCATAAGAATCTAACTTATTGAAAAGAATGGAGTGATTGAGCGTGTCAAAGGCTTTAGTTAAATCCAAAAAGACTGAACCCGAGAAGTTACCAGTATCAATGGAATGTTTGATGAAGTCTGTCAAAGAAAGCAGAGCAAGGTTAGTGGAGCTTCCATGACGAAAACCAAACTGGGAAGGTTTTATAACATTAAATTTCGAAAGGTAAGAACTAAGACGCTTTACAAACAGTTGTTCAATTAGTTTACTTAATGATGGAAGAATAGAGATAGGCCTATAATTTTTAATATCATCTTTATCGCCTTTCTTGAGAATTGGTATAATTTTTGCACGCTTTAATGAGTCAGGAAAAGAACCTTTAGAAAAAATGAGATTGATTATATGGGTTAAGGGCTGAGAAATTATATGAGCCACCATCTTTAAATGGTGTGCACAAATGTTATCCAGACCGGGAGAAGTATTTTTAAGATTACGAATAGCTGATACTATTTCGTCAGAGGAAGAGGGAAAGAGAAAAAATGAGTGAGGTAAGCGCGGCAAACTAGGTGAAGGAACATTTTTTGAGGAATTGGATGACGAACAAAAATACTCAGAAAACGCATTAGCAATGTCGTCAGAGTGACAATAAGTAGCGTTATGGTGAGTGATTTTCGTTATGGGCGAGTTAATTGTAGGCGAATTCAAGAATTCATTGAGCAGTTTCCACTGTTTTTTATGATTATTTTTGTTCTTTATAAATTCCTCATTATAATAGCGTTTCTTGGCAAGTTTTAGCAAAGAGTTAAGAGTATTACAGTAACTTTTATAGCGAAGTGCCAAGGCGATATTAAAGGGTTGTCTCTTAACTTTCCTATAGAGGTTATCCTTCTTTCTGAGACTGGTTAATAAGGCAGATGTCATCCAAGGGCTTTGAGGCTCTTGGTATTTCTTGTTATAAGCAATAGTGTGAGTACTAGAAGAAACAGCTTCTGAGAATAAAGAAGAAAATGTATCAACCGCTGATTGTGGATCAGCTTGCGAGCTAACTTTGGACCAGTCACAGTTTGAAATTGCACTGATGAAATTGTCTTTGTCAAATCGCAGTGCAGTAAAAATTGTGTTGATTTGAGTTATAGGGCTATCAAATGTGATGAAGATGGGATAATGATCGGTAATATCGACATCAACCACCCCGGACACTCTAGGATTAAAGTTACAAAAAGCATGATCCAAAAGAGTGTTAGAGCCACGTGGGTTGGATCTAGTGTACGAATCGATGAGGCACGTTAACCCGTACCCTAGAAGGCAATCATTATAGGCACTTGTAGTTCTTGAATGAGAATCTAATAGGTTAATGTTGATATCGCCTACCAACAATACATTTTTGTTCTCCATTGATAGAGTGTTCAGGACAGTCTCAAGAGCCGATAAGAACTGGATAAATGAGGAGGAAGGTGAGCGATAGATGCAAGCGAGTATTAAATTTTTTTGATTATGAGTAACCTGTGGCTGTTCAATTTCTATCCAAACTGATTCGCAATAGGGGATGGTAATATGAAGGTCCAATCTGCGAATATAATTAATGCCAGAAGAAATGAAAATGGCTGAGCCACCATAGTTGTCAGATGCACGATGACAGTATTCAGATTTGTACGACGTAAAACCATATAGATTAGCATCCACATCGGAAAGCCAGGTTTCTGATATACATATAAATGAAAAAGAGTGTCTGGTAGAGTGAATGAAACTATTAATGTTGTCGTGATTCCTTCGCAAGCTACGTGCATTGAAATGAACTAGAGAGCGTTGATTGTCAGATAGAAACGAAATAAATTCTTCAGCAGAAAAGGACATGATTGACAAGTACTCGTCAAGGACAAAAAAAAAATTAGAAAAAGAGAGAGAGAGAGAGAATTGTCCCTAGAATCGATAACACGCGACTTAGTTGAAAACCCGAAGGTCGTTCTCAGACTTTAAGATGAACACTTTGCTGCTGCTAGTCTGACGAGCCTTAATCTGGCAGTTGTCCGTCCATAAAAACTGCCAGCTCTTCTCCTTCTTAAGAGCTAGTGCCTTAGAAAACAAGCGTTTGTTCTCGACAGTAAGGTGATCATTAACGAACACAGCAGCATCAGTGGAACCAGAAAAGCCAATTTGGCCAGTACGTAGACGGGCTTTGCGAGCCCTACGAACAAACTCGCCTTTCTTCTCGCGGCAACAAAAGCGAGCGATAATGTTCTTCTCCTTAGACTTTGTGGCCACACGATGGACAACGTCCAAGTCAGAGGGAGAAACAGAGCAGCCGATGGCATTGCCAATGGTTTTCACGATTGCAAGGCAATCTTCATTTTGCGTGACCGGAACACCCTTTATCTCAACATTATTCAGTCGAGAATACTGTTCTAGATCAGCAACTTTTTTTTCCAACGCCTCATTTTTTGCGGAGAGTGCGCGGTTCGCAGTCACCAGCTCGTCCTGCCTCACCCTCATGTCATCAAAAACATCACTTAAGTGCTGAACACTTTCCGCCAGAGTTGCGCATTGATCAAAGCCGAGTTCATGTAGCTTGTTAGAACACTTAGAAACAAGGTCTGCAACCACACGTTCAAGCCTACCATCGAACAGACTTTCGAGCGCGTCTATTCGCTTAGCAAGCTCGGTATTAGTAGGCATAGTGCAGTATACAATGTAACAACTTGGCAAAAGCAGCAGTCACGGCTAAGAATTAAAAAAAAAAAAAAAAAAGAAAAGACAACTTGAATACCACAAACCTGCACAAAGAATGCGTAGTTTTTAGATGCGAGTCAACCAGCCGTAACGCTGCTTGCCAAATGAAGACGAAGCACTTGCGACGTCCTTATATAGGCCTGAAGGGGCAGGCACCAAGCGCTGCTCGGTAACAGCAGATCTCGTGGCAGCACGATAAATGCGGGCGTCGGATCTCGTCGATGAATTCAACGATAAAAACGCTGATTCGAAGAGCAGACTGCGCCGGCGCACTAAATCCTGTCGAAAACCACGCTGGCCCAGAAGAAACAGGCCGCTACGGCAGCGACGGGAACAGGCTGCGACGGAAACTTGCTGAAAATCTGCACAAAGAATGCGTAGTTTTTAGATGCGAGTCAACCAGCCGTAACGCTGCTTGCCAAATGAAGACGAAGCACTTGCGACGTCCTTATATAGGCCTGAAGGGGCAGGCACCAAGCGCTGCTCGGTAACAGCAGATCTCGTGGCAGCACGATAAATGCGGGCGTCGGATCTCGTCGATGAATTCAACGATAAAAACGCTGATTCGAAGAGCAGACTGCGCCGGCGCACTAAATCCTGTCGAAAACCACGCTGGCCCAGAAGAAACAGGCCGCTACGGCAGCGACGGGAACAGGCTGCGACGGAAACTTGCTGAAAATCTGCACAAAGAATGCGTAGTTTTTAGATGCGAGTCAACCAGCCGTAACGCTGCTTGCCAAATTTGCGAGTATTTAGCGAGATACAGCGTTCTGTACTGTAATAAGTTGGTGAGAAACTGTGAGGTCAAGCAAATATCGTAATTGTGAACCAAACAGTGTAATTGAGCGTCTTTAGATACAAGTGCGAATGTTAGGTTAGGTTGAGATATCAACCGTCGTAAAACCGCATTAAACAATGTCACTTAGTGAGATGTAGTGTTTTTCAACATTACAAGTCGGGAACTACGATATCTAATGTGAAAGCGCATGAAACCGTCGTAATCGTGTAGAAAACATTGTAAAATTGCGAGTAAAACGTTTTCTAACGATAGAAAAGCGAAGGTTAGGTTAGGTTAGGTTAGTTTAAGCTAGGTAGCGTCGTAAAACTACCAAAAACGACGTCATCTAACGAGATAGTGTTGTTTTATTGCGAGTATTAAACTGCGATAGGTGAAATGTTGTGAATGCACACAAAACGGCATGAACAAGCCAAATACTGCGTGTTCTACCGTTACAATTGCGAAACTGCTATATTGTAATATTCTCGTTAAAGCGCATGCAAGCATCGTGAAACCTTAAAGAACAATGTCATTCAGCGAGATACAGCGTTCTGTACTGCAATAAGTTGCTGAAAAACTGTGAGGTTATGCAAATATCGTAATTGTGAACGAAACAGTGTAATAGAGCGTTTTTCAATACAAGTACGAATGTTAGGTTAGGTTAAGATATGAACCGTCGTAAAACCGCATTAAACAATGTCACTTAGTGAGATGCAGTGTTTTTCACCATTACAAGTTGGGAACTGCGATATCTAATGTGAAAGCGCTTGCAAACGTCGTTAGGTTAGGTTAGGTTAGGTTAGGGTAGGTTAGGTTACGTTAGGTTAGGTTTGGTTAGGTTAGGTTAGGTTAGGTTAGGTTATGTTAGGTTAGGTTGGGTTAGGTTAGGTTAGGTTACGTTACGTTAAGGTATGAACCGTCGTAAAACCGCAATAAACAATGTCACTTTGTGAGATGCAGTGTTTTTCACCTTTACAAGTTGGGAACTGCGATATCTAATGTGAAAGCGCTTGAAACCGTCGTAATGTTGTAGAAAGCAATGTAAAGTAGCGAGTAAAACGTTTTCTAACGATAGAAGTGCGAAGGTTATGTTAGGTTGAGTTATGTTAGTTTAAGCTAGGTAGCGTCGTGAAACCACCAAAAACGACGTCATCTAACGAGATAGTGTTGTTTTATTGCGAGTACGAAACTGCGATAGGTAAAATGTTGTGAAAGCACACAAAACGGCATGAACAAGCCAGATACTGCGTGTTGTACCGTTACAAGTGCGAAACTGCTATGTTGTGACATTCTCGGTAAAGCGCATGCAAGTATCGTGAAACCTTAGAGAACGATGTCATTTAGCGAGATACAGCGTTCTGTACTGTAATAAGTTGGTGAGAAACTGTGAGGTCAAGCAAATATCGTAATTGTGAACGAAACAGTGTAATTGAGCGTCTTTAGATACAAGTGCGAATGTTAGGTTAGGTTGACATATCAACCATCGTAAAACCGCATTAAACAATGTCACTTAGTGAGATGTAGTGTTTTTCAACATTACAAGTCGGGAACTACGATATCTAATGTGAAAGCGCATGAAACCGTCGTAATCTTGTAGAAAACATTGTAAAGTGGCGAGTAAAACGTTTTCTAACGATAGAAGTGCGAAGGTTAGGTTAGGTTAGGTTAGTTTAAGCTAGGTAGCGTCGTGAAACTACCAAAAACGACGTCATCTAACGAGATAGTGTTGTTTTATAGCGAGTATTAAACTGCGATAGGTGAAATGTTGTGAAAGCACACAAAACGGCATGAACAAGCCAAATACTGCGTGTTCTACCGTTACAAGTGCGAAACTGCTATATTGTGATATTCTCGTTAAAGCGCATGCAAGCATCGTGAAACCTTAAAGAACAATGTCATTTAGCGAGATACAGCGTTCTGTACTGCAATAAGTTGGTGAAAAACTGTGAGGTTATGCAAATATCCTAATTGTGAACGAAACAGTGTAATAGAGCGTTTTTTAATACAAGTGCGAATGTTAGGTTAGGTTAAGATATGAACCGTCGTAAAACCGCATTAATCAATGTCACTTAGTGAGATGCGGTGTTTTTTACCATTACAAGTCGGGAACTGCGATATCTAATGTGAAAGCGCTTGCAAACGTCGTTAGGTTACGTTAGGTTAGGTTAGGTTAGGTTAGGTTAGGTTAGGTTACGTTAGGTTAGGTTAGGTTAGGTTTGGTTAGGTTAGGTTAGGTTAGGTTAGGTTAGGGTATGTTAGGTAAGGTTTGGTTAGGTTAGGTTAGGTTAGGTTAGGTTGGTTTAGGTAAAGTTAGGTTAGGTTAAGATATGAACCGCGCTAAAACCGCGTTAAACAATGTCACTTAGTGAGATGCTGTGTTTTTCACCATTACAAGTCGGGAACTGCGATATCTAATGTGAAAGCGCATGAAACCGTCGTAATCTTGTAGAAAACATTGTAAAGTAGCGAATAAAACGTTTTCTAACGATAGAAGTGCGAAGGTCCGGTTAGTTTGAGTTATGCTAGTTTAAGCTAGGTAGCGTCGTGAAACCACCAAAAACGACGTCATCTAACGAGATAGTGTTGTTTTAATGCGAGTACGAAACTGCGACAGGTAAAATGTTGTGAAAGCACTCAAAACGGCATGAACAAGCCAAATACTGCGTGTTGTACCGTTACAAGTGCGAAACTGCTATGTTGTGACATTCTCGGTAAAGCGCATGCAAGTATCGTGAAACCTTAAAGAACGATGTCATTTAGCGAGATACAGCGTTCTGTACTGTAATAAGTTGGTGAGAAACTGTGAGGTCAAGCAAATATCGTAATTGTGAACGAAACAGTGTAATTGAGCGTCTTTAGATACAAGTGCGAATGTTAGGTTAGGTTGACATATCAACCGTCGTAAAACCGCAATAAACAATGTCACTTAGTGAGATGTAGTGTTTTTCAACATTACAAGTCGGGAACTACGATATCTAATGTGAAAGCGCATGAAACCGTCGTAATCTTGTAGAAAACATTGTAAAGTTGCGAGTTAGGTTAGGTTAGGTTAAGGTATGAACCGTCGTAAAACCGCAATAAACAATGTCACTTAGTGAGATGCAGTGTTTTTCACCTTTACAAGTTGGGAACTGCGATATCTAATGTGAAAGCGCTTGAAACCGTCGTAATGTTGTAGAAAGCAATGTAAAGTAGCGAGTAAAACGTTTTGTAACGATAGAAGTGCGAAGGTTATGTTAGGTTGAGTTATGTTAGTTTAAGCTAGGTAGCGTCGTGAAACCACCAAAAACGACGTCATCTAACGAGATAGTGTTGTTTTATTGCGAGTACGAAACTGCGATAGGCAAAATGTTGTGAAAGCACACAAAACGGCATGAACAAGCCAAATACTGCGTGTTGTACCGTTACAAGTGCGAAACTCCTATATTGTGATATTCTCGTTAAATCGCATGCAAGCATCGTGAAACCTTAAAGAACAATGTCATTTAGCGAGATACAGCGTTCTGTACTGCAATAAGTTGGTGAAAAACTGTGAGGTTATGCAAATATCGTAATTTTGAACAAAACAGTGTAATAGAGCGTTTTAGATACAAGTGCGAATGTTAGGTTAGGTTAAGATATGAACCGTCGTAAAACCGCATTAAACAATGTCAATTACTGAGATGCAGTGTTTTTCACCATTAAAAGTGGGGAACTGCGATATTTAATGTGAAAGCGCTTGCAACCGTCGTTAGGTTAGGTTAGGTTAGGTTAGGTTAGGTTAGGTTTGGTTAGGTTAGGTTAGGTTAGGTTAGGTTAGGTTAGGTTGGGTTGAGTTGGGTTGAGTTGGGTTAGGTTAGGTTAGGTTAGGTTGGGTTAGGTTAGGTTAGGTTAGGTTAGGTTACGTTAGGTTAGGTTACGTTAGGTTAGGTTAGGTTAGGTTACGTTAGGTTAGGTTAGGTTAGGTAAGGATAATTTGGTTAGGTTAGGTAAGGTTAAGTTAGGTTAGGTTAGATTGGGTTGGGTGTTGTTGGGTTGGGTTGGGTTGGGTTAGGTTGGGTTAGGTTAGGTTAGGTTACGTTAGGTTAGGTTAGGTTAGGTTACGTTAGGTTATGTTAGGTTAGGTTAGGTTACGTTAGGTTAGGTTATGTCAGGTAAGGTTAGGTTACGTTAGAATAGGTTAGGTTAGGTTACGTTAGGTTAGGTTAAGTTAGGTTAGGTTAGGTTTGGTTAGGTTAGGTTAGGTTAGCTTAGGTTAGGTTAGGTTGGGTTGGGTTGGGTTAGGTTGAGTTAGGTTAGGTTAGGTTAGGTTAGGTTGGGTTAGGTTAGTTTAGGTTAGGTTACGTTAGGTTAGGTTAAGTTGGGTTGGGTTAGGTTAGGTTAGGTTAGGTAAGGTTAGGTCAGGTTAGGTTAGGTTAGGTTAGGTTAAGGTATGAACCGTCGTAAAACCGCAATAAACAATGTCACTTAGTGAGATGCAGTGTTTTTCACCTTTACAAGTTGGGAACTGTGATATCTAATGTGAAAGTGCTTGAAACCGTCGTAATGTTGTAGAAAGCAATGTAAAGTAGCGAGTAAAACGTTTTCTAACGATAGAAGTGCGAAGGTCATGTTAGGTTGAGTTATGTTAGTTTAAGCTAGGTAGCGTCGTGAAACTACCAAAAACAACGTCATCTAACGAGATAGAGTTGTTTTATTGCGAGTACGAGACTGCGATAGGTGAAATGTTGTGAAAGCACACAAAACGGCATGAACAAGCCAAATACTGCGTGTTGTACCGTTGCAAGTGCGAAACTGCTATGTTGTGATATTCTCGTTAAAGCGCATGCAAGCATCGTGAAACCTTAAAGAACGATGTCATTTAGCGAGATACAGCGTTCTGTACTGCAATAAGTTGGTGAAAAACTGTGAGGTTATGCAAATATCCTAATTGTGAACGAAACAGTGTAATAGAGCGTTTTTTAATACAAGTGCGAATGTTAGGTTAGGTTAAGATATGAACCGTCGTAAAACCGCATTAAACAATGTCACTTAGTGAGATGCAGTGTTTTTCACTATTACAAGTTGGGAACTGCGATATCTAATGTGAAAGCACTTGCAAACGTCGTTAGGTTAGGTTAGGTTAGGTTAGGTTACGTTAGGTTAGGTTTGGTTAGGTTAGCTTAGGTTAGGTTAGGTTATGTTAGGTTAGGTTGGGTTAGGTTAGGTTAGGTTACGTTAGGTTAAGGTATGAACCGTCGTAAAACCGCAATAAACAATGTCACTTAGTGAGATGCAGTGTTTTTCACCTTTACAAGTCGGGAACTACGATATCTAATGTGAAAGCGCATGAAACCGTCGTAATCTTGTAGAAAACATTGTAAAGTTGCGAGTAAAACGTTTTCTAACGATAGAAGTGCGAAGGTTAGGTTAGGTTAGTTTAAGCTAGGTAGCGTCGTGAAACTACCAAAAACGACGTCATCTAACGAGATAGTGTTGTTTTATTGCGAGTATTAAACTGCGATAGGTAAAATGTTGTGAATGCACACAAAACGGCATGAACAAGCCAAATACTGCGTGTTCTACCGTTACAAGTGCGAAACTGCTATATTGTGATATTCTCGTTAAAGCGCATGCAAGCATCGTGAAACCTTAAAGAACAATGTCATTTAGCGAGATACAGCGTTCTGTACTGCAATAAGTTGGTGAAAAACTGTGAGGTTATGCAAATATCGTAATTGTGAACGAAACAGTGTAATAGAGCGTTTTTCAATACAAGTACGAATGTTAGGTTAGGTTAAGATATGAACCGTCGTAAAACCGCATTAAACAATGTCACTTAGTGAGATGCAGTGTTTTTCACCATTACAAGTTGGGAACTCCGATATCTAATGTGAAAGCACTTGCAAACGTCGTTAGGTTAGGTTAGGTTAGGTTAGGTTACGTTAGGTTAGGTTTGGTTAGGTTAGGTTAGGTTAGGTTATGTTAGGTTAGGTTGGGTTAGGTTAGGTTAGGTTACGTTAGGTTAAGGTATGAACCGTCGTAAAACCGCAATAAACAATGTCACTTAGTGAGATGCAGTGTTTTTCACCTTTACAAGTTGGGAACTGCGATATCTAATGTGAAAGCGCTTGAAACCGTCGTAATGTTGTAGAAAGCAATGTAAAGTAGCGAGTAAAACGTTTTGTAACGATAGAAGTGCGAAGGTTATGTTAGGTTGAGTTATGTTAGTTTAAGCTAGGTAGCGTCGTGAAACCACCAAAAACGACGTCATCTAACGAGATAGTGTTGTTTTATTGCGAGTACGAAACTGCGATAGGCAAAATGTTGTGAAAGCACACAAAACGGCATGAACAAGCCAAATACTGCGTGTTGTACCGTTACAAGTGCGAAAGTGCTATGTTGTGACATTCTCGGTAAAGCGCATGCAAGTATCGTGAAACCTTAAAGAACGATGTCATTTAGCGAGATACAGCGTTCTGTACTGTAATAAGTTGGTGAGAAACTGTGAGGTCAAGCAAATATCGTAATTGTGAACGAAACAGTGTAATTGAGCGTCTTTAGATACAAGTGCGAATGTTAGGTTAGGTTGACATATCAACCGTCGTAAAACCGCATTTAGCAATGTCACTTAGTGAGATGTAGTGTTTTTCAACATTACAAGTCGGGAGCTACGATATCTAATGTGAAAGCGCATGAAACCGTCGTAATCTTGTAGAAAACATTGTAAAGTGGCGAGTAAAACGTTTTCTAACGATAGAAGTGCGAAGGTTAGGTTAGGTTAGGTTAGTTTAAGCTAGGTAGCGTCGTGAAAATACCAAAAACGACGTCATCTAACGAGATAGTGTTGTTTTATAGCGAGTATTAAACTGCGATAGGTGAAATGTTGTGAAAGCACACAAAACGGCATGAACATGCCAAATACTGCGTGTTCTACCGTTACAAGTGCGAAACTCCTATATTGTGATATTCTCGTTAAATCGCATGCAAGCATCGTGAAACCTTAAAGAACAATGTCATTTAGCGAGATACAGCGTTCTGTACTGCAATAAGTTGGTGAAAAACTGTGAGGTTATGCAAATATCGTAATTTTGAACAAAACAGTGTAATAGAGCGTTTTTAGATACAAGTGCGAATGTTAGGTTAGGTTAAGATATGAACCGTCGTAAAACCGCATTAAACAATGTCAATTACTGAGATGCAGTGTTTTTCACCATTAAAAGTGGGGAACTGCGATATTTAATGTGAAAGCGCTTGCAACCGTCGTTAGGTTAGGTTAGGTTAGGTTAGGTTAGGTTAGGTTAGGTTTGGTTAGGTTAGGTTAGGTTAGGTTAGGTTAGATTAGGTTAGGTTGGGTTGAGTTGGGTTAGGTTAGGTTAGGTTAGGTTGGGTTAGGTTAGGTTAGGTTAGGTTAGGTTAGGTTACGTTAGGTTAGGTTACGTTAGGTTAGGTTAGGTTAGGTTACGTTAGGTTAGGTTAGGTTAGGTAAGGATAATTTGGTTAGGTTAGGTAAGGTTAGGTTAGGTTAGGTTAGGTTGGGTTGGGTGTTGTTGGGTTGGGTTGGGTTGGGTTAGGTTGGGTTAGGTTAGGTTAGGTTACGTTAGGTTAGGTTAGGTTAGGTTACGTTAGGTTATGTTAGGTTAGGTTAGGTTACGTTAGGTTAGGTTAGGTCAGGTAAGGTTAGGTTACGTTAGAATAGGTTAGGTTAGGTTACGTTAGGTTAGGTTAAGTTAGGTTAGGTTAGGTTTGGTTAGGTTAGGTTAGCTTAGGTTAGGTTAGGTTGGGTTGGGTTGGGTTAGGTTGGGTTAGGTTAGGTTAGGTTAGGTTAGGTTGGGTTAGGTTAGTTTAGGTTAGGTTACGTTAGGTTAGGTTAAGTTGGGTTGGGTTAGGTTAGGTTAGGTTAGGTAAGGTTAGGTCAGGTCAGGTTAGGTTAGGTTAGGTTAAGGTATGAACCGTCGTAAAACCACAATAAACAATGTCACTTAGTGAGATGCAGTGTTTTTCACCTTTACAAGTTGGGAACTGTGATATCTAATGTGAAAGTGCTTGAAACCGTCGTAATGTTGTAGAAAGCAATGTAAAGTAGCGAGTAAAACGTTTTCTAACGATAGAAGTGCGAAGGTCATGTTAGGTTGAGTTATGTTAGTTTAAGCTAGGTAGCGTCGTGAAACTACCAAAAACAACGTCATCTAACGAGATAAAGTTGTTTTATTGCGAGTACGAGACTGCGATAGGTGAAATGTTGTGAAAGCACACAAAACGGCATGAACAAGCCAAATACTGCGTGTTGTACCGTTACAAGTGCGAAACTGCTATGTTGTGATATTCTCGTTAAAGCGCATGCAAGCATCGTGAAACCTTAAAGAACGATGTCATTTAGCGAGATACAGCGTTCTGTACTGCAATAAGTTGGTGAAAAACTGTGAGGTTATGCAAATATCCTAATTGTGAACGAAACAGTGTAATAGAGCGTTTTTTAATACAAGTGCGAATGTTAGGTTAGGTTAAGATATGAACCGTCGTAAAACCGCATTAAACAATGTCACTTAGTGAGATGCAGTGTTTTTCACTATTACAAGTTGGGAACTGCGATATCCAATGTGAAAGCACTTGCAAACGTCGTTAGGTTAGGTTAGGTTAGGTTAGGTTAGGTTACGTTAGGTTAGGTTTGGTTAGGTTAGCTTAGGTTAGGTTAGGTTATGTTAGGTTAGGTTGGGTTAGGTTAGGTTAGGTTACGTTAGGTTAAGGTATGAACCGTCGTAAAACCGCAATAAACAATGTCACTTAGTGAGATGCAGTGTTTTTCACCTTTACAAGTTGGGAACTGCGATATCTAATGTGAAAGCGCTTGAAACCGTCGTAATGTTGTAGAAAGCAATGTAAAGTAGCGAGTAAAACGTTTTCTAACGATAGAAGTGCGAAGGTTATGTTAGGTTGAGTTATGTTAGTTTAAGCTAGGTAGCGTCGTGAAACCACCAAAAACGACGTCATCTAACGAGATAGTGTTGTTTTATTGCGAGTACGAAACTGCGATAGGTAAAATGTTGTGAAAGCACACAAAACGGCATGAACAAGCCAAATACTGCGTGTTGTACCGTTACAAGTGCGAAACTGCTATGTTGTGACATTCTCGGTAAAGCGCATGCAAGTATCGTGAAACCTTAAAGAACGATGTCATTTAGCGAGATACAGCGTTCTGTACTGTAATAAGTTGGTGAGAAACTGTGAGGTCAAGCAAATATCGTAATTGTGAACGAAACAGTGTAATTGAGCGTCTTTAGATACAAGTGCGAATGTTAGGTTAGGTTGACATATCAACCGTCGTAAAACCGCATTAAACAATGTCACTTAGTGAGATGTAGTGTTTTTCAACATTACAAGTCGGGAACTACGATATCTAATGTGAAAGCGCATGAAACCGTCGTAATCTTGTAGAAAACATTGTAATGTGGCGAGTAAAACGTTTTCTAACGATAGAAGTGCGAAGGTTAGGTTAGGTTAGTTTAAGCTAGGTAGCGTCGTGAAACTACCAAAAACGACGTCATCTAACGAGATAGTGTTGTTTTATAGCGAGTATTAAACTGCGATAGGTGAAACGTTGTGAAAGCACACAAAACGGCATGAACAAGCCAAATACTGCGTGTTCTACCGTTACAAGTGCGAAACTGCTATATTGTGATATTCTCGTTAAAGCGCATGCAAGCATCGTGAAACCTTAAAGAACAATGTCATTTAGCGAGATACAGCGTTCTGTACTGCAATAAGTTGGTGAAAAACTGTGAGGTTATGCAAATATCCTAATTGTGAACGAAACAGTGTAATAGAGCGTTTTTAATACAAGTGCGAATGTTAGGTTAGGTTAAGTTATGAACCGTCGTAAAACCGCATTAATCAATGTCACTTAGTGAGATGCAGTGTTTTTCACCATTACAAGTCGGGAACTGCGATATCTAATGTGAAAGCGCTTGCAAACGTCGTTAGGTTAGGTTAGGTTAGGTTAGGTTAGGTTAGGTTACGTTAGGTTAGGTTAGGTTAGGTTTGGTTAGGTTAGGTTAGGTTAGGTTAGGGTATGTTAGGTAAGGTTTGGTTAGGTTAGGTTAGGTTAGGTTGGTTTAGGTAAGGTTAGGTTAGGTTAAGATATGAACCGCGCTAAAACCGCGTTAAACAATGTCACTTAGTGAGATGCTGTGTTTTTCACCATTACAAGTCGGGAACTGCGATATCTAATGTGAAAGCGCATGAAACCGTCGTAATCTTGTAGAAAACATTGTAAAGTAGCGAATAAAACGTTTTCTAACGATAGAAGTGGGAAGGTCCGGTTAGTTTGAGTTATGTTAGTTTAAGCTAGGTAGCGTCGTGAAACCACCAAAAACGACGTCATCTAACGAGATAGTGTTGTTTTAATGCGAGTACGAAACTGCGACAGGTAAAATGTTGTGAAAGCACTCAAAACGGCATGAACAAGCCAAATACTGCGTGTTGTACCGTTACAAGTGCGAAACTGCTATGTTGTGACATTCTCGGTAAAGCGCATGCAAGTATCGTGAAACCTTAAAGAACGATGTCATTTAGCGAGATACAGCGTTCTGTACTGTAATAAGTTGGTGAGAAACTGTGAGGTCAAGCAAATATCGTAATTGTGAACGAAACAGTGTAATTGAGCGTCTTTAGATACAAGTGCGAATGTTAGGTTAGGTTGACATATCAACCGTCGTAAAACCGCATTAAACAATGTCACTTAGTGAGATGCAGTGTTTTTCACTATTACAAGTTGGGAACTGCGATATCTAATGTGAAAGCACTTGCAAACGTCGTTAGGTTAGGTTAGGTTAGGTTAGGTTACGTTAGGTTAGGTTTGGTTAGGTTAGCTTAGGTTAGGTTAGGTTATGTTAGGTTAGGTTGGGTTAGGTTAGGTTAGGTTACGTTAGGTTAAGGTATGAACCGTCGTAAAACCGCAATAAACAATGTCACTTAGTGAGATGCAGTGTTTTTCACCTTTACAAGTCGGGAACTACGATATCTAATGTGAAAGCGCATGAAACCGTCGTAATCTTGTAGAAAACATTGTAAAGTTGCGAGTAAAACGTTTTCTAACGATAGAAGTGCGAAGGTTAGGTTAGGTTAGTTTAAGCTAGGTAGCGTCGTGAAACTACCAAAAACGACGTCATCTAACGAGATAGTGTTGTTTTATTGCGAGTATTAAACTGCGATAGGTAAAATGTTGTGAATGCACACAAAACGGCATGAACAAGCCAAATACTGCGTGTTCTACCGTTACAAGTGCGAAACTGCTATATTGTGATATTCTCGTTAAAGCGCATGCAAGCATCGTGAAACCTTAAAGAACAATGTCATTAACCGAGATACAGCGTTCTGTACTGCAATAAGTTGGTGAAAAACTGTGAGGTTATGCAAATATCGTAATTGTGAACGAAACAGTGTAATAGAGCGTTTTTCAATACAAGTACGAATGTTAGGTTAGGTTAAGATATGAACCGTCGTAAAACCGCATTAAACAATGTCACTTAGTGAGATGCAGTGTTTTTCACCATTACAAGTTGGGAACTCCGATATCTAATGTGAAAGCACTTGCAAACGTCGTTAGGTTAGGTTAGGTTAGGTTAGGTTACGTTAGGTTAGGTTTCGTTAGGATAGGTTAGGTTAGGTTATGTTAGGTTAGGTTGGGTTAGGTTAGGTTAGGTTACGTTAGGTTAAGGTATGAACCGTCGTAAAACCGCAATAAACAATGTCACTTAGTGAGATGCAGTGTTTTTCACCTTTACAAGTTGGGAACTGCGATATCTAATGTGAAAGCGCTTGAAACCGTCGTAATGTTGTAGAAAGCAATGTAAAGTAGCGAGTAAAACGTTTTGTAACGATAGAAGTGCGAAGGTTATGTTAGGTTGAGTTATGTTAGTTTAAGCTAGGTAGCGTCGTGAAACCACCAAAAACGACGTCATCTAACGAGATAGTGTTGTTTTATTGCGAGTACGAAACTGCGATAGGCAAAATGTTGTGAAAGCACACAAAACGGCATGAACAAGCCAAATACTGCGTGTTGTACCGTTACAAGTGCGAAAGTGCTATGTTGTGACATTCTCGGTAAAGCGCATGCAAGTATCGTGAAACCTTAAAGAACGATGTCATTTAGCGAGATACAGCGTTCTGTACTGTAATAAGTTGGTGAGAAACTGTGAGGTCAAGCAAATATCGTAATTGTGAACGAAACAGTGTAATTGAGCGTCTTTAGATACAAGTGCGAATGTTAGGTTAGGTTGACATATCAACCGTCGTAAAACCGCATTTAGCAATGTCACTTAGTGAGATGTAGTGTTTTTCAACATTACAAGTCGGGAGCTACGATATCTAATGTGAAAGCGCATGAAACCGTCGTAATCTTGTAGAAAACATTGTAAAGTGGCGAGTAAAACGTTTTCTAACGATAGAAGTGCGAAGGTTAGGTTAGGTTAGGTTAGTTTAAGCTAGGTAGCGTCGTGAAAATACCAAAAACGACGTCATCTAACGAGATAGTGTTGTTTTATAGCGAGTATTAAACTGCGATAGGTGAAATGTTGTGAAAGCACACAAAACGGCATGAACATGCCAAATACTGCGTGTTCTACCGTTACAAGTGCGAAACTCCTATATTGTGATATTCTCGTTAAATCGCATGCAAGCATCGTGAAACCTTAAAGAACAATGTCATTTAGCGAGATACAGCGTTCTGTACTGCAATAAGTTGGTGAAAAACTGTGAGGTTATGCAAATATCGTAATTTTGAACAAAACAGTGTAATAGAGCGTTTTTAGATACAAGTCCGAATGTTAGGTTAGGTTAAGATATGAACCGTCGTAAAACCGCATTAAACAATGTCAATTACTGAGATGCAGTGTTTTTCACCATTAAAAGTGGGGAACTGCGATATTTAATGTGAAAGCGCTTGCAACCGTCGTTAGGTTAGGTTAGGTTAGGTTAGGTTAGGTTAGGTTTGGTTAGGTTAGGTTAGGTTAGGTTAGGTTAGATTAGGTTAGGTTGGGTTGAGTTGGGTTAGGTTAGGTTAGGTTAGGTTGGGTTAGGTTAGGTTAGGTTAGGTTAGGTTACGTTAGGTTAGGTTACGTTAGGTTAGGTTAGGTTAGGTTACGTTAGGTTAGGTTAGGTTAGGTAAGGATAATTTGGTTAGGTTAGGTAAGGTTAGGTTAGGTTAGGTTAGGTTGGGTTGGGTGTTGTTGGGTTGGGTTGGGTTGGGTTAGGTTGGGTTAGGTTAGGTTAGGTTACGTTAGGTTAGGTTAGGTTAGGTTACGTTAGGTTATGTTAGGTTAGGTTAGGTTACGTTAGGTTAGGTTAGGTCAGGTAAGGTTAGGTTACGTTAGAATAGGTTAGGTTAGGTTACGTTAGGTTAGGTTAAGTTAGGTTAGGTTAGGTTTGGTTAGGTTAGGTTAGGTTAGCTTAGGTTAGGTTAGGTTGGGTTGGGTTGGGTTAGGTTGGGTTAGGTTAGGTTAGGTTAGGTTAGGTTGGGTTAGGTTAGTTTAGGTTAGGTTACGTTAGGTTAGGTTAAGTTGGGTTGGGTTAGGTTAGGTTAGGTTAGGTAAGGTTAGGTCAGGTCAGGTTAGGTTAGGTTAGGTTAAGGTATGAACCGTCGTAAAACCGCAATAAACAATGTCACTTAGTGAGATGCAGTGTTTTTCACCTTTACAAGTTGGGAACTGTGATATCTAATGTGAAAGTGCTTGAAACCGTCGTAATGTTGTAGAAAGCAATGTAAAGTAGCGAGTAAAACGTTTTCTAACGATAGAAGTGCGAAGGTCATGTTAGGTTGAGTTATGTTAGTTTAAGCTAGGTAGCGTCGTGAAACTACCAAAAACAACGTCATCTAACGAGATAAAGTTGTTTTATTGCGAGTACGAGACTGCGATAGGTGAAATGTTGTGAAAGCACACAAAACGGCATGAACAAGCCAAATACTGCGTGTTGTACCGTTACAAGTGCGAAACTGCTATGTTGTGATATTCTCGTTAAAGCGCATGCAAGCATCGTGAAACCTTAAAGAACGATGTCATTTAGCGAGATACAGCGTTCTGTACTGCAATAAGTTGGTGAAAAACTGTGAGGTTATGCAAATATCCTAATTGTGAACGAAACAGTGTAATAGAGCGTTTTTTAATACAAGTGCGAATGTTAGCAGTGCCATTTTTTGGGCGTGTTGGTAAAGGGCGTGTTGGTAAAGGTAGCGCATTGTGGTGTCCACTCTCTCCTGTCCCTGTCTCTTAGCGCTCAATATGTCGTCAAGCGAATGTTAGGTTAGGTTAAGATATGAACCGTCGTAAAACCGCATTAAACAATGTCACTTAGTGAGATGCAGTGTTTTTCACTATTACAAGTTGGGAACTGCGATATCTAATGTGAAAGCACTTGCAAACGTCGTTAGGTTAGGTTAGGTTAGGTTAGGTTAGGTTAGGTTACGTTAGGTTAGGTTTGGTTAGGTTAGCTTAGGTTAGGTTAGGTTATGTTAGGTTAGGTTGGGTTAGGTTAGGTTAGGTTACGTTAGGTTAAGGTATGAACCGTCGTAAAACCGCAATAAACAATGTCACTTAGTGAGATGCAGTGTTTTTCACCTTTACAAGTCGGGAACTACGATATCTAATGTGAAAGCGCATGAAACCGTCGTAATCTTGTAGAAAACATTGTAAAGTTGCGAGTAAAACGTTTTCTAACGATAGAAGTGCGAAGGTTAGGTTAGGTTAGTTTAAGCTAGGTAGCGTCGTGAAACTACCAAAAACGACGTCATCTAACGAGATAGTGTTGTTTTATTGCGAGTAATAAACTGCGATAGGTAAAATGTTGTGAATGCACACAAAACGGCATGAACAAGCCAAATACTGCGTGTTCTACCGTTACAAGTGCGAAACTGCTATATTGTGATATTCTCGTTATAGCGCATGCAAGCATCGTGAAACCTTAAAGAACAATGCCATTTAGCGAGATACAGCGTTCTGTACTGCAATAAGTTGGTGAAAAACTGTGAGGTTATGCAAATATTGTAATTGTGAACGAAACAGTGTAATAGAGCGTTTTTTAATACAAGTGCGAATGTTAGGTTAGGTTAAGATATGAACCGTCGTAAAACCGCATTAATCAATGTCACTTAGTGAGATGCAGTGTTTTTCACCATTACAAGTCGGGAACTGCGATATCTAATGTGAAAGCGCTTGCAAACGTCGTTACGTTAGGTTAGGTTAGGTTAGGTTAGGTTACGTTAGGTTAGGTTAGGTTTGGTTAGGTTAGGTTAGGTTAGGTTAGGTTAGGTTACGTTAGGTTAAGGTATGAACCGTCGTAAAACCGCAATAAACAATGTCACTTAGTGAGATGCAGTGTTTTTCACCTTTACAAGATGGGAACTGCGATATCTAATGTGAAAGCGCTTGAAACCGTCGTAATGTTGTAGAAAGCAATGTAAAGTAGCGAGTAAAACGTTTTCTAACGATAGAAGTGCGAAGGTTATGTTAGGTTGAGTTATGTTAGTTTAAGCTAGGTAGCGTCGTGAAACCACCAAAAACGACGTCATCTAACGAGATAGTGTTGTTTTATTGCGAGTACGAAACTGCGATAGGTAAAATGTTGTGAAAGCACACAAAACGGCATGAACAAGCCAAATACTGCGTGTTGTACCGTTACAAGTGCGAAACTGCTATGTTGTGACATTCTCGGTAAAGCGCATGCAAGTATCGTGAAACCTTAAAGAACGATGTCATTTAGCGAGATACAGCGTTCTGTACTGTAATAAGTTGGTGAGAAACTGTGAGGTCAAGCAAATATCGTAATTGTGAACGAAACAGTGTAATTGAGCGTCTTTAGATACAAGTGCGAATGTTAGGTTAGGTTGACATATCAACCGTCGTAAAACCGCATTAAACAATGTCACTTAGTGAGATGTAGTGTTTTTCAACATTACAAGTCGGGAACTACGATATCTAATGTGAAAGCGCATGAAACCGTCGTAATCTTGTAGAAAACATTGTAATGTGGCGAGTAAAACGTTTTCTAACGATAGAAGTGCGAAGGTTAGGTTAGGTTAGTTTAAGCTAGGTAGCGTCGTGAAACTACCAAAAACGACGTCATCTAACGAGATAGTGTTGTTTTATAGCGAGTATTAAACTGCGATAGGTGAAATGTTGTGAAAGCACACAAAACGGCATGAACAAGCCAAATACTGCGTGTTCTACCGTTACAAGTGCGAAACTGCTATATTGTGATATTCTCGTTAAAGCGCATGCAAGCATCGTGAAACCTTAAAGAACAATGTCATTTAGCTAGATACAGCGTTCTGTACTGCAATAAGTTGGTGAAAAACTGTGAGGTTATGCAAATATCCTAATTGTGAACGAAACAGTGTAATAGAGCGTTTTTTAATACAAGTGCGAATGTTAGGTTAGGTTAAGTTATGAACCGTCGTAAAACCGCATTAATCAATGTCACTTAGTGAGATGCAGTGTTTTTCACCATTACAAGTCGGGAACTGCGATATCTAATGTGAAAGCGCTTGCAAACGTCGTTAGGTTAGGTTAGGTTAGGTTAGGTTACGTTAGGTTAGGTTAGGTTAGGTTTGGTTAGGTTAGGTTAGGTTAGGTTAGGGTATGTTAGGTAAGGTTTGGTTAGGTTAGGTTAGGTTAGGTTGGTTTAGGTAAGGTTAGGTTAGGTTAAGATATGAACCGCGCTAAAACCGCGTTAAACAATGTCACTTAGTGAGATGCTGTGTTTTTCACCATTACAAGTCGGGAACTGCGATATCTAATGTGAAAGCGCATGAAACCGTCGTAATCTTGTAGAAAACATTGTAAAGTAGCGAATAAAACGTTTTCTAACGATAGAAGTGGGAAGGTCCGGTTAGTTTGAGTTATGTTAGTTTAAGCTAGGTAGCGTCGTGAAACCACCAAAAACGACGTCATCTAACGAGATAGTGTTGTTTTAATGCGAGTACGAAACTGCGACAGGTAAAATGTTGTGAAAGCACTCAAAACGGCATGAACAAGCCAAATACTGCGTGTTGTACCGTTACAAGTGCGAAACTGCTATGTTGTGACATTCTCGGTAAAGCGCATGCAAGTATCGTGAAACCTTAAAGAACGATGTCATTTAGCGAGATACAGCGTTCTGTACTGTAATAAGTTGGTGAGAAACTGTGAGGTCAAGCAAATATCGTAATTGTGAACGAAACAGTGTAATTGAGCGTCTTTAGATACAAGTGCGAATGTTAGGTTAGGTTGACATATCAACCGTCGTAAAACCGCATTAAACAATGTCACTTAGTGAGATGCAGTGTTTTTCACTATTACAAGTTGGGAACTGCGATATCTAATGTGAAAGCACTTGCAAACGTCGTTAGGTTAGGTTAGGTTAGGTTAGGTTAGGTTACGTTAGGTTAGGTTTGGTTAGGTTAGCTTAGGTTAGGTTAGGTTATGTTAGGTTAGGTTGGGTTAGGTTAGGTTAGGTTACGTTAGGTTAAGGTATGAACCGTCGTAAAACCGCACTAAACAATGTCACTTAGTGAGATGCAGTGTTTTTCACCTTTACAAGTCGGGAACTGCGATATCTAATGTGAAAGCGCTTGCAAACGTCGTTACGTTAGGTTAGGTTAGGTTAGGTTACGTTAGGTTAGGTTAGGTTTGGTTAGGTTAGGTTAGGTTAGGTTAGGTTAGGTTACGTTAGGTTAAGGTATGAACCGTCGTAAAACCGCAATAAACAATGTCACTTAGTGAGATGCAGTGTTTTTCACCTTTACAAGTTGGGAACTGCGATATCTAATGTGAAAGCGCTTGAAACCGTCGTAATGTTGTAGAAAGCAATGTAAAGTAGCGAGTAAAACGTTTTCTAACGATAGAAGTGCGAAGGTTATGTTAGGTTGAGTTATGTTAGTTTAAGCTAGGTAGCGTCGTGAAACCACCAAAAACGACGTCATCTAACGAGATAGTGTTGTTTTATTGCGAGTACGAAACTGCGATAGGTAAAATGTTGTGAAAGCACACAAAACGGCATGAACAAGCCAAATACTGCGTGTTGTACCGTTACAAGTGCGAAACTGCTATGTTGTGACATTCTCGGTAAAGCGCATGCAAGTATCGTGAAACCTTAAAGAACGATGTCATTTAGCGAGATACAGCGTTCTGTACTGTAATAAGTTGGTGAGAAACTGTGAGGTCAAGCAAATATCGTAATTGTGAACGAAACAGTGTAATTGAGCGTCTTTAGATACAAGTGCGAATGTTAGGTTAGGTTGACATATCAACCGTCGTAAAACCGCATTAAACAATGTCACTTAGTGAGATGTAGTGTTTTTCAACATTACAAGTCGGGAAGTACGATATCTAATGTGAAAGCGCATGAAACCGTCGTAATCTTGTAGAAAACATTGTAAAGTGGCGAGTAAAACGTTTTCTAACGATAGAAGTGCGAAGGTTAGGTTAGGTTAGGTTAGTTTAAGCTAGGTAGCGTCGTGAAACTACCAAAAACGACGTCATCTAACGAGATAGTGTTGTTTTATAGCGAGTATTAAACTGCGATAGGTGAAATGTTGTGAAAGCACACAAAACGGCATGAACAAGCCAAATACTGCGTGTTCTACCGTTACAAGTGCGAAACTGCTATATTGTGATATTCTCGTTAAAGCGCATACAAGCATCGTGAAACCTTAAAGAACAATGTCATTTAGCGAGATACAGCGTTCTGTACTGCAATAAATTGGTGAAAAACTATGAGGTTATGCAAATATCCTAATTGTGAACGAAACAGTGTAATAGAGCGTTTTTTAATACAAGTGCGAATGTTAGGTTAGGTTAAGATATGAACCGTCGTAAAACCGCATTAATCAATGTCACTTAGTGAGATGCAGTGTTTTTCACCATTACAAGTCGGGAACTGCGATATCTAATGTGAAAGCGCTTGCAAACGTCGTTAGGTTAGGTTAGGTTAGGTTAGGTTAGGTTAGGTTACGTTAGGTTAGGTTAGGTTAGGTTTGGTTAGGTTAGGTTAGGTTAGGTTAGGTTAGGGTATGTTTGGTAAGGTTTGGTTAGGTTAGGTTAGGTTAGGTTGGTTTAGGTAAGGTTAGGTTAGGTTAAGATATGAACCGCGCTAAAACCGCGTTAAACAATGTCACTTAGTGAGATGCTGTGTTTTTCACCATTACAAGTCGGGAACTGCGATATCTAATGTGAAAGCGCATGAAACCGTCGTAATCTTGTAGAAAACATTGTAAAGTAGCGAATAAAACGTTTTCTAACGATAGAAGTGCGAAGGTCCGGTTAGTTTGAGTTATGTTAGTTTAAGCTAGGTAGCATCGTGAAACCACCAAAAACGACGTCATCTAACGAGATAGTGATGTTTTAATGCGAGTACGAAACTGCGACAGGTAAAATGTTGTGAATGCACACAAAACGGCATGAACAAGCCAAATACTGCGTGTTCTACCGTTACAAGTGCGAAACTGCTATATTGTGATATTCTCGTTAAAGCGCATGCAAGCATCGTGAAACCTTAAAGAACGATGTCATTTAGCGAGATACAGCGTTCTGTACTGCAATAAGTTGGTGAAAAACTGTGAGGTTATGCAAATATCGTAATTGTGAACGAAACAGTGTAATAGAGCGTTTTTCAATACAAGTACGAATGTTAGGTTAGGTTAAGATATGAACCGCGTAAAACCGCATTAAACAATGTCACTTAGTGAGATGCAGTGTTTTTCACCATTACAAGTTGGGAACTGCGATATCTAATGTGAAAGCACTTGCAAACGTCGTTAGGTTAGGTTAGGTTAGGTTAGGTTACGTTAGGTTAGGTTTGGTTAGGTTAGGTTAGGTTAGGTTATGTTAGGTTAGGTTGGGTTAGGTTAGGTTAGGTTACGTTAGGTTAAGGTATGAACCATCGTAAAACCGCAATAAACAATGTCACTTAGTGAGATGCAGTGTTTTTCACCTTTACAAGTTGGGAACTGCGATATCTAATGTGAAAGCGCTTGAAACCGTCGTAATGTTGTAGAAAGCAATGTAAAGTAGCGAGTAAAACGTTTTCTAACGATAGAAGTGCGAAGGTTATGTTAGGTTGAGTTATGTTAGTTTAAGCTAGGTAGCGTCGTGAAACCGCCAAAAACGACGTCATCTAACGAGATAGTGTTGTTTTATTGCGAGTACGAAACTGCGATAGGCAAAATGTTGTGAAAGCACACAAAACGGCATGAACAAGCCAAATACTGCGTGTTGTACCGTTACAAGTGCGAAAGTGCTATGTTGTGACATTCTCGGTAAAGCGCATGCAAGTATCGTGAAACCTTAAAGAACGATGTCATTTAGCGAGATACAGCGTTCTGTACTGTAATAAGTTGGTGAGAAACTGTGAGGTCAAGCAAATATCGTAATTGTGAACGAAACAGTGTAATTGAGCGTCTTTAGATACAAGTGCGAATGTTAGGTTAGGTTGACATATCAACCGTCGTAAAACCGCATTTAGCAATGTCACTTAGTGAGATGTAGTGTTTTTCAACATTACAAGTCGGGAACTACAATATCTAATGTGAAAGCGCATGAAACCGTCGTAATCTTGTAGAAAACATTGTAAAGTGGCGAGTAAAACGTTTTCTAACGATAGAAGTGCGAAGGTTAGGTTAGGTTAGGTTAGTTTAAGCTAGGTAGCGTCGTGAAACTACCAAAAACGACGTCATCTAACGAGATAGTGTTGTTTTATAGCGAGTATTAAACTGCGATAGGTGAAATGTTGTGAAAGCACACAAAACGGCATGAACAAGCCAAATACTGCGTGTTCTACCGTTACAAGTGCGAAACTCCTATATTGTGATATTCTCGTTAAATCGCATGCAAGCATCGTGAAACCTTAAAGAACAATGTCATTTAGCGAGATACAGCGTTCTGTACTGCAATAAGTTGGTGAAAAACTGTGAGGTTATGCAAATATCGTAATTGTGAACAAAACAGTGTAATAGAGCGTTTTTAGATACAAGTGCGAATGTTAGGTTAGGTTAAGATATGAACCGTCGTAAAACCGCATTAAACAATGTCAATTACTGAGATGCAGTGTTTTTCACCATTAAAAGTGGGGAACTGCGATATTTAATGTGAAAGCGCTTGCAACCGTCGTTAGGTTAGGTTAGGTTAGGTTAGGTTAGGTTAGGTTAGGTTAGGTTTGGTTAGGTTAGGTTAGGTTAGGTTAGGTTAGGTTAGATTAGGTTAGGTTGGGTTGAGTTGGGTTAGGTTAGGTTAGGTTAGGTTGGGTTAGGTTAGGTTAGGTTAGGTTAGGTTACGTTAGGTTAGGTTACGTTAGGTTAGGTTAGGTTAGGTTACGTTAGGTTAGGTTAGGTTAGGTAAGGATAATTTGGTTAGGTTAGGTAAGGTTAGGTTAGGTTAGGTTAGGTTGGGTTGGGTGTTGTTGGGTTGGGTTGGGTTGGGTTAGGTTGGGTTAGGTTAGGTTAGGTTACGTTAGGTTAGGTTAGGTTACGTTAGGTTATGTTAGGTTAGGTTAGGTTACGTTAGGTTAGGTTAGGTCAGGTAAGGTTAGGTTACGTTAGAATAGGTTAGGTTAGGTTACGTTAGGTTAGGTTAAGTTAGGTTAGGTTAGGTTTGGTTAGGTTAGGTTAGGTTAGCTTAGGTTAGGTTAGGTTGGGTTGGGTTGGGTTAGGTTGGGTTAGGTTAGGTTAGGTTAGGTTAGGTTGGGTTAGGTTAGTTTAGGTTAGGTTAGGTTAGGTTAGGTTAGGTTAAGTTGGGTTGGGTTAGGTTAGGTTAGGTAAGGTTAGGTTAGGTTAGGTTAGGTTAGGTTAAGGTATGAACCGTCGTAAAACCGCATTAAACAATGTCACTTAATGAGATGAAGTGTTTTTCACCTTTACAAGTTGGGAACTGTGATATCTAAAGTGAAAGTGCTTGAAACCGTCGTAATGTTGTAGAAAGCAATGTAAAGTAGCGAGTAAAACGTTTTCTAACGATAGAAGTGCGAAGGTCATGTTAGGTTGAGTTATGTTAGTTTAAGCTAGGTAGCGTCGTGAAACTACCAAAAACAACGTCATCTAACGAGATAGAGTTGTTTTATTGCGAGTACGAAACTGCGATAGGTGAAATGTTGTGAAAGCACACAAAACGGCATGAACAAGCCAAATACTGCGTGTTGTACCGTTACAAATGCGAAACTGCTATGTTGTGATATTCTCGTTAAAGCGCATGCAAGCATCGTGAAACCTTAAAGAACGATGTCATTTAGCGAGATACAGCGTTCTGTACTGCAATAAGTTGGTGAAAAACTGAGGTTATGCAAATTTCCTAATTGTGAACGAAACAGTGCAATAGAGCGTTTTTTAATACAAGTGCGAATGTTAGGTTAGGTTAAGATATGAACCGTCGTAAAACCGCATTAAACAATGTCACTTAGTGAGATGCAGTGTTTTTCACCATTACAAGTTGGGAACTGTGATATCTAATGTGAAAGCACTTGCAAACGTCGTTAGGTTAGGTTAGGTTAGGTTAGGTTATGTTACGTTAGGTTAGGTTTGGTTAGGTTAGGTTAGGTTAGGTTAGGTTATGTTAGGTTAGGTTAGGTTAGGTTAGGTTAGGTTACGTTAGGTTAAGGTATGAACCGTCGTAAAACCGCAATAAACAATGTCACTTAGTGAGATGCAGTGTTTTTCACCTTTACAAGTTGGGAACTGCGATATCTAATGTGAAAGCGCTTGAAACCGTCGTAATGTTGTAGAAAGCAATGTGAAGTAGCGAGTAAAACGTTTTCTAACGATAGAAGGGCGAAGGTTATGTTAGGTTGAGTTATGTTAGTTTAAGCTAGGTAGCGTCGTGAAACCACCAAAAACGACGTCATCTAACGAGATAGTGTTGTTTTATAGCGAGTATTAAACTGCGATAGGTGAAATGTTGTGAAAGCACAGAAAACGGCATGAACAAGCCAAATACTGCGTGTTCTACCGTTACAAGTGCGAAACTGCTATATTGTGATATTCTCGTTAAAGCGCATACAAGCATCGTGAAACCTTAAAGAACAATGTCATTTAGCGAGATACAGCGTTCTGTACTGCAATAAATAGGTGAAAAACTGTGAGGTTATGCAAATATCCTAATTGTGAACGAAACAGTGTAATAGAGCGTTTTTTAATACAAGTGCGAATGTTAGGTTAGGTTAAGATATGAACCGTCGTAAAACCGCATTAATCAATGTCACTTAGTGAGATGCAGTGTTTTTCACCATTACAAGTCGGGAACTGCGATATCTAATGTGAAAGCGCTTGCAAACGTCGTTAGGTTAGGTTAGGTTAGGTTAGGTTAGGTTACGTTAGGTTAGGTTAGGTTAGGTTTGGTTAGGTTAGGTTAGGTTAGGTTAGGGTATGTTTGGTAAGGTTTGGTTAGGTTAGGTTAGGTTAGGTTGGTTTAGGTAAGGTTAGGTTAGGTTAAGATATGAACCGCGCTAAAACCGCGTTAAACAATGTCACTTAGTGAGATGCTGTGTTTTTCACCATTACAAGTCGGGAACTGCGATATCTAATGTGAAAGCGCATGAAACCGTCGTAATCTTGTAGAAAACATTGTAAAGTAGCGAATAAAACGTTTTCTAACGATAGAAGTGCGAAGGTCCGGTTAGTTTGAGTTATGTTAGTTTAAGCTAGGTAGCATCGTGAAACCACCAAAAACGACGTCATCTAACGAGATAGTGATGTTTTAATGCGAGTACGAAACTGCGACAGGTAAAATGTTGTGAATGCACACAAAACGGCATGAACAAGCCAAATACTGCGTGTTCTACCGTTACAAGTGCGAAACTGCTATATTGTGATATTCTCGTTAAAGCGCATGCAAGCATCGTGAAACCTTAAAGAACGATGTCATTTAGCGAGATACAGCGTTCTGTACTGCAATAAGTTGGTGAAAAACTGTGAGGTTATGCAAATATCGTAATTGTGAACGAAACAGTGTAATAGAGCGTTTTTCAATACAAGTACGAATGTTAGGTTAGGTTAAGATATGAACCGCGTAAAACCGCATTAAACAATGTCACTTAGTGAGATGCAGTGTTTTTCACCATTACAAGTTGGGAACTGCGATATCTAATGTGAAAGCACTTGCAAACGTCGTTAGGTTAGGTTAGGTTAGGTTAGGTTACGTTAGGTTAGGTTTGGTTAGGTTAGGTTAGGTTAGGTTATGTTAGGTTAGGTTGGGTTAGGTTAGGTTAGGTTACGTTAGGTTAAGGTATGAACCATCGTAAAACCGCAATAAACAATGTCACTTAGTGAGATGCAGTGTTTTTCACCTTTACAAGTTGGGAACTGCGATATCTAATGTGAAAGCGCTTGAAACCGTCGTAATGTTGTAGAAAGCAATGTAAAGTAGCGAGTAAAACGTTTTCTAACGATAGAAGTGCGAAGGTTATGTTAGGTTGAGTTATGTTAGTTTAAGCTAGGTAGCGTCGTGAAACCGCCAAAAACGACGTCATCTAACGAGATAGTGTTGTTTTATTGCGAGTACGAAACTGCGATAGGCAAAATGTTGTGAAAGCACACAAAACGGCATGAACAAGCCAAATACTGCGTGTTGTACCGTTACAAGTGCGAAAGTGCTATGTTGTGACATTCTCGGTAAAGCGCATGCAAGTATCGTGAAACCTTAAAGAACGATGTCATTTAGCGAGATACAGCGTTCTGTACTGTAATAAGTTGGTGAGAAACTGTGAGGTCAAGCAAATATCGTAATTGTGAACGAAACAGTGTAATTGAGCGTCTTTAGATACAAGTGCGAATGTTAGGTTAGGTTGACATATCAACCGTCGTAAAACCGCATTTAGCAATGTCACTTAGTGAGATGTAGTGTTTTTCAACATTACAAGTCGGGAACTACAATATCTAATGTGAAAGCGCATGAAACCGTCGTAATCTTGTAGAAAACATTGTAAAGTGGCGAGTAAAACGTTTTCTAACGATAGAAGTGCGAAGGTTAGGTTAGGTTAGGTTAGTTTAAGCTAGGTAGCGTCGTGAAACTACCAAAAACGACGTCATCTAACGAGATAGTGTTGTTTTATAGCGAGTATTAAACTGCGATAGGTGAAATGTTGTGAAAGCACACAAAACGGCATGAACAAGCCAAATACTGCGTGTTCTACCGTTACAAGTGCGAAACTCCTATATTGTGATATTCTCGTTAAATCGCATGCAAGCATCGTGAAACCTTAAAGAACAATGTCATTTAGCGAGATACAGCGTTCTGTACTGCAATAAGTTGGTGAAAAACTGTGAGGTTATGCAAATATCGTAATTGTGAACAAAACAGTGTAATAGAGCGTTTTTAGATACAAGTGCGAATGTTAGGTTAGGTTAAGATATGAACCGTCGTAAAACCGCATTAAACAATGTCAATTACTGAGATGCAGTGTTTTTCACCATTAAAAGTGGGGAACTGCGATATTTAATGTGAAAGCGCTTGCAACCGTCGTTAGGTTAGGTTAGGTTAGGTTAGGTTAGGTTAGGTTAGGTTTGGTTAGGTTAGGTTAGGTTAGGTTAGGTTAGGTTAGATTAGGTTAGGTTGGGTTGAGTTGGGTTAGGTTAGGTTAGGTTAGGTTGGGTTAGGTTAGGTTAGGTTAGGTTAGGTTACGTTAGGTTAGGTTACGTTAGGTTAGGTTAGGTTAGGTTACGTTAGGTTAGGTTAGGTTAGGTAAGGATAATTTGGTTAGGTTAGGTAAGGTTAGGTTAGGTTAGGTTAGGTTGGGTTGGGTGTTGTTGGGTTGGGTTGGGTTGGGTTAGGTTGGGTTAGGTTAGGTTAGGTTACGTTAGGTTAGGTTAGGTTACGTTAGGTTATGTTAGGTTAGGTTAGGTTACGTTAGGTTAGGTTAGGTCAGGTAAGGTTAGGTTACGTTATAATAGGTTAGGTTAGGTTACGTTAGGTTAGGTTAAGTTAGGTTAGGTTAGGTTTGGTTAGGTTAGGTTAGGTTAGCTTAGGTTAGGTTAGGTTGGGTTGGGTTGGGTTAGGTTGGGTTAGGTTAGGTTAGGTTAGGTTAGGTTGGGTTAGGTTAGTTTAGGTTAGGTTAGGTTAGGTTAGGTTAGGTTAAGTTGGGTTGGGTTAGGTTAGGTTAGGTAAGGTTAGGTTAGGTTAGGTTAGGTTAGGTTAAGGTATGAACCGTCGTAAAACCGCATTAAACAATGTCACTTAGTGAGATGAAGTGTTTTTCACCTTTACAAGTTGGGAACTGTGATATCTAAAGTGAAAGTGCTTGAAACCGTCGTAATGTTGTAGAAAGCAATGTAAAGTAGCGAGTAAAACGTTTTCTAACGATAGAAGTGCGAAGGTCATGTTAGGTTGAGTTATGTTAGTTTAAGCTAGGTAGCGTCGTGAAACTACCAAAAACAACGTCATCTAACGAGATAGAGTTGTTTTATTGCGAGTACGCAACTGCGATAGGTGAAATGTTGTGAAAGCACACAAAACGGCATGAACAAGCCAAATACTGCGTGTTGTACCGTTACAAGTGCGAAACTGCTATGTTGTGATATTCTCGTTAAAGCGCATGCAAGCATCGTGAAACCTTAAAGAACGATGTCATTTAGCGAGATACAGCGTTCTGTACTGCAATAAGTTGGTGAAAAACTGAGGTTATGCAAATTTCCTAATTGTGAACGAAACAGTGTAATAGAGCGTTTTTTAATACAAGTGCGAATATTAGGTTAGGTTAAGATATGAACCGTCGTAAAACCGCATTAAACAATGTCACTTAGTGAGATGCAGTGTTTTTCACCATTACAAGTTGGGAACTGCGATATCTAATGTGAAAGCACTTGCAAACGTCGTTAGGTTAGGTTAGGTTAGGTTAGGTTAGGTTACGTTAGGTTAGGTTTGGTTAGGTTAGGTTAGGTTAGGTTAGGTTATGTTAGGTTAGGTTAGGTTAGGTTAGGTTAGGTTACGTTAGGTTAAGGTATGAACCGTCGTAAAACCGCAATAAACAATGTCACTTAGTGAGATGCAGTGTTTTTCACCTTTACAAGTTGGGAACTGCGATATCTAATGTGAAAGCGCTTGAAACCGTCGTAATGTTGTAGAAAGCAATGTGAAGTAGCGAGTAAAACGTTTTCTAACGATAGAAGGGCGAAGGTTATGTTAGGTTGAGTTATGTTAGTTTAAGCTAGGTAGCGTCGTGAAACCACCAAAAACGACGTCATCTAACGAGATAGTGTTGTTTTATTGCGAGTACGAAACTGCGATAGGTAAAATGTTGTGAAAGCACACAAAACGGCATGAACAAGCCAAATACTGCGTGTTGTACCGTTACAAGTGCGAAACTGCTATGTTGTGACATTCTCGGTAAAGCGCATGCAAGTATCGTGAAACCTTAAAGAACGATGTCATTTAGCGAGATACAGTGTTCTGTACTGTAATAAGTTGGTGAGAAACTGTGAGGTCAAGCAAATATCGTAATTGTGAACGAAACAGTGTAATTGAGCGTCTTTAGATACAAGTGCGAATGTTAGGTTAGGTTGACATATCAACCGTCGTAAAACCGCATTAAACAATGTCACTTAGTGAGATGTAGTGTTTTTCAACATTACAAGTCGGGAACTACGATATCTAATGTGAAAGCGCATGAAACCGTCGTAATCTTGTAGAAAACATTGTAAAGTGGCGAGTAAAACGTTTTCTAACGATAGAAGTGCGAAGGTTAGGTTAGGTTAGGTTAGTTTAAGCTAGGTAGCGTCGTGAAACTACCAAAAACGACGTCATCTAACGAGATAGTGTTGTTTTATAGCGAGTATTAAACTGCGATAGGTGAAATGTTGTGAAAGCACACAAAACGACATGAACAAGCCAAATACTGCGTGTTCTACCGTTAGAAGTGCGAAACTGCTATATTGTGATATTCTCGTTAAAGCGCATGCAAGCATCGTGAAACCTTAAAGAACAATGTCATTTAGCGAGATACAGCGTTCTGTACTGCAATAAGTTGGTGAAAAACTGTGAGGTTATGCAAATATCCTAATTGTGAACGAAACAGTGTAATAGAGCGTCTTTAGATACAAGTGCGAATGTTAGGTTAGGTTGACATATCAACCGTCGTAAAACCGCATTAAACAATGTCACTTAGTGAGATGTAGTGTTTTTCAACATTACAAGTCGGGAACTACGATATCTAATGTGAAAGCGCATGAAACCGTCGTAATCTTGTAGAAAACATTGTAAAGTTGCGAGTAAAACGTTTTCTAACGATAGAAGTGCGAAGGTTAGGTTAGGTTAGGTTATTTTAAGCTAGGTAGCGTCGTGAAACTACCAAAAACGACGTCATCTAACGAGATATTGTTGTTTTATTGCGAGTATTAAACTGCGATAGGTAAAATGTTGTGAATGCACACAAAACGGCATGAACAAGCCAAATACTGCGTGTTCTACCGTTACAAGTGCGAAACTGCTATATTGTGATATTCTCGTTAAAGCGCATGCAAGCATCGTGAAACCTTAAAGAACGATGTCATTTAGCGAGATACAGCGTTCTGTACTGCAATAAGTTGGTGAAAAACTGTGAGGTTATGCAAATATCGTAATTGTGAACGAAACAGTGTAATAGAGCGTTTTTCAATACAAGTACGAATGTTAGGTTAGGTTAAGATATGAACCGTCGTAAAACCGCATTAAACAATGTCACTTAGAGAGATGCAGTGTTTTTCACCATTACAAGTTGGGAACGGCGATATCTAATGTGAAAGCACTTGCAAACGTCGTTAGGTTAGGTTAGGTTAGGTTAGGTTAGGTTACGTTAGGTTAGGTTTGGTTAGGTTAGGTTAGGTTAGGTTAGGTTAGGTTATGTTAGGTTAGGTTGGGTTACGTTAGGTTAAGGTATGAACCGTCGTAAAACCGCAATAAACAATGTCACTTTGTGAGATGCAGTGTTTTTCACCTTTACAAGTTGGGAACTGCGATATCTAATGTGAAAGCGCTTGAAACCGTCGTAATGTTGTAGAAAGCAATGTAAAGTAGCGAGTAAAACGTTTTCTAACGATAGAAGTGCGAAGGTTATGTTAGGTTGAGTTATGTTAGTTTAAGCTAGGTAGCGTCGTGAAACCACCAAAAACGACGTCATCTAACGAGATAGTGTTGTTTTATTGCGAGTACGAAACTGCGATAGGTAAAATGTTGTGAAAGCACACAAAACGGCATGAACAAGCCAAATACTGCGTGTTGTACCGTTACAAGTGCGAAACTGCTATGTTGTGACATTCTCGGTAAAGCGCATGCAAGTATCGTGAAACCTTAAAGAACGATGTCATTTAGCGAGATACAGCGTTCTGTACTGTAATAAGTTGGTGAGAAACTGTGAGGTCAAGCAAATATCGCAATTGTGAACGAAACAGTGTAATTGAGCGTCTTTAGATACAAGTGCGAATGTTAGGTTAGGTTGACATATCAACCGTCGTAAAACCGCATTAAACAATGTCACTTAGTGAGATGTAGTGTTTTTCAACATTACAAGTCGGGAACTACGATATCTAATGTGAAAGCGCATGAAACCGTCGTAATCTTGTAGAAAACATTGTAAAGTGGCGAGTAAAACGTTTTCTAACGATAGAAGTGCGAAGGTTAGGTTAGGTTAGGTTAGTTTAAGCTAGGTAGCGTCGTGAAACTACCAAAAACGACGTCATCTAACGAGATAGTGTTGTTTTATAGCGAGTATTAAACTGCGATAGGTGAAATGTTGTGAAAGCACACAAAACGGCATGAACAAGCCATATACTGCGTGTTCTACCGTTACAAGTGCGAAACTGCTATATTGTGATATTCTCGTTAAAGCGCATGCAAGCATCGTGAAACCTTAAAGAACAATGTCATTTAGCGAGATACAGCGTTCTGTACTGCAATAAGTTGGTGAAAAACTGTGAGGTTATGCAAATATCCTAATTGCGAACGAAACAGTGTAATAGAGCGTTTTTCAATACAAGTGCGAATGTTAGGTTAGGTTAAGATATGAACCGTCGTAAAACCGCATTAATCAATGTCACTTAGTGAGATGCAGTGTTTTTCACCATTACAAGTCGGGAACTGCGATATCTAATGTGAAAGCGCTTGCAAACGTCGTTAGGTTAGGTTAGGTTAGGTTAGGTTAGGTTAGGTTAGGTTAGGTTACGTTAGGTTAGGTTAGGTTAGGTTTGGTTAGGTTAGGTTAGGTTAGGTTAGGTTAGGGTATGTTAGGTAAGGTTTGGTTAGGTTAGGTTAGGTTAGGTTGGTTTAGGTAAGGTTAGGTTAGGTTAAGATATGAACCGCGCTAAAACCGCGTTAAACAATGTCACTTAGTGAGATGCTGTGTTTTTCACCATTACAAGTCGGGAACTGCGATATCTAATGTGAAAGCGCATGAAACCGTCGTAATCTTGTAGAAAACATTGTAAAGTAGCGAATAAAACGTTTTCTAACAATAGAAGTGCGAAGGTCCGGTTAGTTTGAGTTATGCTAGTTTAAGCTAGGTAGCGTCGTGAAACCACCAAAAACGACGTCATCTAACGAGATAGTGTTGTTTTAATGCGAGTACGAAACTGCGACAGGTAAAATGTTGTGAAAGCACTCAAAACGGCATGAACAAGCCAAATACTGCGTGTTGTACCGTTACAAGTGCGAAACTGCTATGTTGTGACATTCTCGGTAAAGCGCATGCAAGTATCGTGAAACCTTAAAGAACGATGTCATTTAGCGAGATACAGCGTTCTGTACTGTAATAAGTTGGTGAGAAACTGTGAGGTCAAGCAAATATCGTAATTGTGAACGAAACACTGTAATTGAGCGTCTTTAGATACAAGTGCGAATGTTAGGTTAGGTTGACATATCAACCGTCGTAAAACCGCATTAAACAATGTCACTTAGTGAGATGTAGTGTTTTTCAACATTACAAGTCGGGAACTACGATATCTAATGTGAAAGCGCATGAAACCGTCGTAATCTTGTAGAAAACATTGTAAAGTTGCGAGTAAAACGTTTTCTAACGATAGAAGTGCGAAGGTTAGGTTAGGTTAGGTTAGTTTAAGCTAGGTAGCGTCGTGAAACTACCAAAAACGACGTCATCTAACGAGATAGTGTTGTTTTATTGCGAGTATTAAACTGCGATAGGTAAAATGTTGTGAATGCACACAAAACGGCATGAACAAGCCAAATACTGCGTGTTCTACCGTTACAAGTGCGAAACTGCTATATTGTGATATTCTCGTTAAAGCGCATGCAAGCATCGTGAAACCTTAAAGAACGATGTCATTTAGCGAGATACAGCGTTCTGTACTGCAATAAGTTGGTGAAAAACTGTGAGGTTATGCAAATATCGTAATATTGAACGAAACAGTGTAATAGAGCGTTTTTCAATACAAGTACGAATGTTAGGTTAGGTTAAGATATGAACCGTCGTAAAACCGCATTAAACAATGTCACTTAGTGAGATGCAGTGTTTTTCACCATTACAAGTTGGGAACTGCGATATCTAATGTGAAAGCACTTGCAAACGTCGTTAGGTTAGGTTAGGTTAGGTTAGGTTAGGTTACGTTAGGTTAGGTTTGGTTAGGTTAGGTTAGGTTAGGTTATGTTAGGTTAGGTTGGGTTAGGTTAGGTTAGGTTACGTTAGGTTAAGGTATGAACCGTCGTAAAACCGCAATAAACAATGTCACTTAGTGAGATGCAGTGTTTTTCACCTTTACAAGTTGGGAACTGCGATATCTAATGTGAAAGCGCTTGAAACCGTCGTAATGTTGTAGAAAGCAATGTAAAGTAGCGAGTAAAACGTTTTCTAACGATAGAAGTGTGAAGGTTATGTTAGGTTGAGTTATGTTAGTTTAAGCTAGGTAGCGTCGTGAAACCGCCAAAAACGACGTCATCTAACGAGATAGTGTTGTTTTATTGCGAGTATTAAACTGCGATAGGTAAAATGTTGTGAAAGCACACAAAACGGCATGAACAAGCCAAATACTGCGTGTTGTACCGTTACAAGTGCGAAACTGCTATGTTGTGACATTCTCGGTAAAGCGCATGCAAGTATCGTGAAACCTTAAAGAACGATGTCATTTAGCGAGATACAGCGTTCTGTACTGTAATAGGTTGGTGAGAAACTGTGAGGTCAAGCAAATATCGTAATTGTGAACGAAACAGTGTAATTGAGCGTCTTTAGATACAAGTGCGAATGTTAGGTTAGGTTGACATATCAACCGTCGTAAAACCGCATTTAGCAATGTCACTTAGTGAGATGTAGTGTTTTTCAACATTACAAGTCGGGAACTACAATATCTAATGTGAAAGCGCATGAAACCGTCGTAATCTTGTAGAAAACATTGTAAAGTGGCGAGTAAAACGTTTTCTAACGATAGAAGTGCGAAGGTTAGGTTAGGTTAGGTTAGTTTAAGCTAGGTAGCGTCGTGAAACTACCAAAAACGACGTCATCTAACGAGATAGTGTTGTTTTATAGCGAGTATTAAACTGCGATAGGTGAAATGTTGTGAAAGCACACAAAACGGCATGAACAAGCCAAATACTGCGTGTTCTACCGTTACAAGTGCGAAACTCCTATATTGTGATATTCTCGTTAAATCGCATGCAAGCATCGTGAAACCTTAAAGAACAATGTCATTTAGCGAGATACAGCGTTCTGTACTGCAATAAGTTGGTGAAAAACTGTGAGGTTATGCAAATATCGTAATTGTGAACAAAACAGTGTAATAGAGCGTTTTTAGATACAAGTGCGAATGTTAGGTTAGGTTAAGATATGAACCGTCGTAAAACCGCATTAAACAATGTCAATTACTGAGATGCAGTGTTTTTCACCATTAAAAGTGGGGAACTGCGATATTTAATGTGAAAGCGCTTGCAACCGTCGTTAGGTTAGGTTAGGTTAGGTTTGGTTAGGTTAGGTTTGGTTAGGTTAGGTTAGGTTAGGTTAGGTTAGGTTAGATTAGGTTAGGTTGGGTTGAGTTGGGTTAGGTTAGGTTAGGTTAGGTTGGGTTAGGTTAGGTTAGGTTAGGTTAGGTTACGTTAGGTTAGGTTAGGTTAGGTTACGTTAGGTTAGGTTAGGTTAGGTAAGGATAATTTGGTTAGGTTAGGTAAGGTTAGGTTAGGTTAGGTTAGGTTGGGTTGGGTGTTGTTGGGTTGGGTTGGGTTGGGTTAGGTTGGGTTAGGTTAGGTTAGGTTAGGTTACGTTAGGTTAGGTTAGGTTAGGTTACGTTAGGTTATGTTAGGTTAGGTTAGGTTACGTTAGGTTAGGTTAAGTTAGGTTAGGTTAGGTTTGGTTAGGTTAGGTTAGGTTAGCTTAGGTTAGGTTAGGTTGGGTTGGGTTGGGTTGGGTTAGGTTGGGTTAGGTTAGGTTAGGTTAGGTTAGGTTGGGTTAGGTTAGTTTAGGTTAGGTTAGGTTAGGTTAGGTTAAGTTGGGTTGGGTTAGGTTAGGTTAGGTTAGGTAAGGTTAGGTTAGGTTAGGTTAGGTTAGGTTAAGGTATGAACCGTCGTAAAACCGCATTAAACAATGTCACTTAGTGAGATGCAGTGTTTTTCACCTTTACAAGTTGGGAACTGTGATATCTAATGTGAAAGTGCTTGAAACCGTCGTAATGTTGTAGAAAGCAATGTAAAGTAGCGAGTAAAACGTTTTCTAACGATACAAGTGCGAAGGTCATGTTAGGTTGAGTTATGTTAGTTTAAGCTAGGTAGCGTCGTGAAACTACCAAAAACAACGTCATCTAACGAGATAGAGTTGTTTTATTGCGAGTACGAAACTGCGATAGGTGAAATGTTCTGAAAGCACACAAAACGGCATGAACAAGCCAAATACTGCGTGTTGTACCGTTACAAGTGCGAAACTGCTATGTTGTGATATTCTCGTTAAAGCGCATGCAAGCATCGTGAAACCTTAAAGAACTATGTCATTATGCGAGATACAGCGTTCTGTACTGCAATAAGTTGGTGAAAAACTGTGAGGTTATGCAAATATCCTAATTGTGAACGAAACAGTGTAATAGAGCGTTTTTTAATACAAGTGCGAATGTTAGGTTAGGTTAAGATATGAACCGTCGTAAAACCGCATTAAACAATGTCACTTAGTGAGATGCAGTGTTTTTCACCATTACAAGTTGGGAACTGCGATATCTAATGTGAAAGCACTTGCAAACGTCGTTAGGTTAGGTTAGGTTAGGTTAGGTTACGTTAGGTTAGGTTTGGTTAGGTTAGGTTAGGTTAGGTTAGGTTATGTTAGGTTAGGTTGGATTAGGTTAGGTTAGGTAACGTTAGGTTAAGGTATGAACCGTCGTAAAACCGCAATAAACAATGTCACTTAGTGAGATGCAGTGTTTTTCACCTTTACAAGTCGGGAACTACGATATCTAATGTGAAAGCGCATGAAACCGTCGTAATCTTGTAGAAAACATTGTAAAGTTGCGAGTAAAACGTTTTCTAACGATAGAAGTGCGGAGGTTAGGTTAGGTTAGGTTAGTTTAAGCTAGGTAGCGTCGTGAAACTACCAAAAACGACGTCATCTAACGAGATAGTGTTGTTTTATTGCGAGTATTAAACTGCGATAGGTAAAATGTTGTGAAAGCACACAAAACGGCATGAACAAGCCAAATACTGCGTGTTGTACCGTTACAAGTGCGAAACTGCTATGTTGTGACATTCTCGGTAAAGCGCACGCAAGTATCGTGAAACCTTAAAGAACGATGTCATTTAGCGAGATACAGCGTTCTGTACTGTAATAAGTTGGTGAGAAACTGTGAGGTCAAGCAAATATCGTAATTGTGAACGAAACAGTGTAATTGAGCGTCTTTAGATACAAGTGCGAATGTTAGGTTAGGTTGACATATCAACCGTCGTAAAACCGCATTAAACAATGTCACTTAGTGAGATGTAGTGTTTTTCAACATTACAAGTCGGGAACTACGATATCTAATGTGAAAGCGCATCAAACCGTCGTAATCTTGTAGAAAACATTGTAAAGTTGCGAGTAAAACGTTTTCTAACGATAGAAGTGCGAAGGTTAGGTTAGGTTAGGTTAGTTTAAGCTAGGTAGCGTCGTGAAACTACCAAAAACGACGTCATCTAACGAGATAGTGTTGTTTTATTGCGAGTATTAAACTGCGATAGGTAAAATGTTGTGAATGCACACAAAACGGCATGAACAAGCCAAATACTGCGTGTTCTACCGTTACAAGTGCGAAACTGCTATATTGTGATATTCTCGTTAAAGCGCATGCAAGCATCGTGAAACCTTAAAGAACAATGTCATTTAGCGAGATACAGCGTTCTGTACTGCAATAAGTTGGTGAAAAACTGTGAGGTTATGCAAATATCCTAATTGTGAACGAAACAGTGTAATAGAGCGTTTTTTAATACAAGTGCGAATGTTAGGTTAGGTTAAGATATGAACCGTCGTAAAACCGCATTAATCAATGTCACTTAGTGAGATGCAGTGTTTTTCACCATTACAAGTCGGGAACTGCGATATCTAATGTGAAAGCGCTTGCAAACGTCGTTAGGTTAGGTTAGGTCAGGTTAGGTTAGGTTAGGTTAGGTTAGGTTACGTTAGGTTAGGTTAGGTTAGGTTTGGTTAGGTTAGGTTAGGTTAGGTTAGGTTAGGTTAGGGTATGTTAGGTAAGGTTTGGTTAGGTTAGGTTAGGTTAGGTTGGTTTAGGTAAGGTTAGGTTAGGTTAAGATATGAACCGCGCTAAAACCGCGTTAAACAATGTCATTTAGTGAGATGCTGTGTTTTTCACCATTACAAGTCGGGAACTGCGATATCTAATGTGAAAGCGCATGAAACCGTCGTAATCTTGTAGAAAACATTGTAAAGTAGCGAATAAAACGTTTTCTAACGATAGAAGTGCGAAGGTCCGGTTAGTTTGAGTTATGTTAGTTTAAGCTAGGTAGCGTCGTGAAACCACCAAAAACGACGTCATCTAACGAGATAGTGTTGTTTTAATGCGAGTACGAAACTGCGACAGGTAAAATGTTGTGAAAGCACTCAAAACGGCATGAACAAGCCAAATACTGCGTGTTGTACCGTTACAAGTGCGAAACTGCTATGTTGTGACATTCTCGGTAAAGCGCATGCAAGTATCGTGAAACCTTATAGAACGATGTCATTTAGCGAGATACAGCGTTCTGTACTGTAATAAGTTGGTGAGAAACTGTGAGGTCAAGCAAATATCGTAATTGTGAACGAAACAGTGTAATTGAGCGTCTTTAGATACAAGTGCGAATGTTAGGTTAGTTTGACATATCAACCGTCGTAAAACCGCATTAAACAATGTCACTTAGTGAGATGTAGTGTTTTTCAACATTACAAGTCGGGAACTACGATATCTAATGTGAAAGCGCATGAAACCGTCGTAATCTTGTAGAAAACATTGTAAAGTTGCGAGTAAAACGTTTTCTAACGATAGAAGTGCGAAGGTTAGGTTAGGTTAGGTTAGTTTAAGCTAGGTAGCGTCGTGAAACTACCAAAAACGACGTCATCTAACGAGATAGTGTTGTTTTATTGCGAGTATTAAACTGCGATAGGTAAAATGTTGTGAATGCACACAAAACGGCATGAACAAGCCAAATACTGCGTGTTCTACCGTTACAAGTGCGAAACTGCTATATTGTGATATTCTCGTTAAAGCGCATGCAAGCATCGTGAAACCTTAAAGAACGATGTCATTTAGCGAGATACAGCGTTCTGTACTGCAATAAGTTGGTGAGAAACTGTGAGGTCAAGCAAATATCGTAATTGTGAACGAAACAGTGTAATTGAGCGTCTTTAGATACAAGTGCGAATGTTAGGTTAGGTTGACATATCAACCGTCGTAAAACCGCTATAAACAATGTCACTTAGTGAGATGTAGTGTTTTTCAACATTACAAGTCGGGAACTACGATATCTAATGTGAAAGCGCATGAAACCGTCGTAATCTTGTAGAAAACATTGTAAAGTTGCGAGTAAAACGTTTTCTAACGATAGAAGTGCGAAGGTTAGGTTAGGTTAGGTTAGTCTAAGCTAGGTAGCGTCGTGAAACTACCAAAAACGACGTCATCTAACGAGATAGTGTTGTTTTATTGCGAGTATTAAACTGCGATAGGTAAAATGTTGTGAATGCACACAAAACGGCATGAACAAGCCAAATACTGCGTGTTCTACCGTTACAAGTGCGAAACTCCTATATTGTGATATTCTCGTTAAATCGCATGCAAGCATCGTGAAACCTTAAAGAACAATGTCATTTAGCGAGATACAGCGTTCTGTACTGCAATAAGTTGGTGAAAAACTGTGAGGTTATGCAAATATCGTAATTGTGAACAAAACAGTGTAATAGAGCGTTTTTAGATACAAGTGCGAATGTTAGGTTAGGTTAAGATATGAACCGTCGTAAAACCGCATTAAACAATGTCAATTACTGAGATGCAGTGTTTTTCACCATTAAAAGTGGGGAACTGCGATATTTAATGTGAAAGCGCTTGCAACCATCGTTAGGTTAGGTTAGGTTAGGTTAGGTTAGGTTAGGTTTGGTTAGGTTAGGTTAGGTTAGGTTAGATTAGGTTAGGTTGGGTTGAGTTGGGTTAGGTTAGGTTAGGTTAGGTTAGGTTGGGTTAGGTTAGGTTAGGTTAGGTTACGTTAGGTTAGGTTACGTTAGGTTAGGTTAGGTTAGGTTACGTTAGGTTAGGTTAGGTTAGGTAAGGATAATTTGGTTAGGTTAGGTAAGGTTAGGTTAGGTTAGGTTAGGTTGGGTTGGGTGTTGTTGGGTTGGGTTGGGTTAGGTTGGGTTAGGTTAGGTTAGGTTACGTTAGGTTAGGTTAGGTTAGGTTACGTTAGGTTATGTTAGGTTAGGTCAGGTTACGTTAGGTTAGGTTAGGTCAGGTAAGGTTAGGTTACGTTAGAATAGGTTAGGTTAGGTTACGTTAGGTTAGGTTAAGTTAGGTTAGGTTAGGTTTGGTTAGGTTAGGTTAGGTTAGCTTAGGTTAGGTTAGGTTGGGTTGGGTTGGGTTAGGTTGGGTTAGGTTAGGTTAGGTTAGGTTGGGTTAGGTTAGTTTAGGTTAGGTTAGGTTAGGTTAAGTTGGGTTGGGTTAGGTTAGGTTAGGTTAGGTAAGGTTAGGTTAGGTTAGGTTAGGTTAAGGTATGAACCGTCGTAAAACCGCATTAAACAATGTCACTTAGTGAGATGCAGTGTTTTTCACCTTTACAAGTTGGGAACTGTGATATCTAATGTGAAAGTGCTTGAAACCGTCGTAATGTTGTAGAAAGCAATGTAAAGTAGCGAGTAAAACGTTTTCTAACGATAGAAGTGCGAAGGTCATGTTAGGTTGAGTTATGTTAGTTTAAGCTAGGTAGCGTCGTGAAACTACCAAAAACAACGTCATCTAACGAGATAGAGTTGTTTTATTGCGAGTACGAAACTGCGATAGGTGAAATGTTGTGAAAGCACACAAAACGGCATGAACAAGCCAAATACTGCGTGTTGTACCGTTACAAGTGCGAAACTGCTATGTTGTGATATTCTCGTTAAAGCGCATGCAAGCATCGTGAAACCTTAAAGAACGATGTCATTTAGCGAGATACAGCGTTCTGTACTGCAATAAGTTGGTGAAAAACTGTGAGGTTATGCAAATATCCTAATTGTGAACGAAACAGTGTAATAGAGCGTTTTTAATTACAAGTGCGAATGTTAGGTTAGGTTAAGATATGAACCGTCGTAAAACCGCATTAAACAATGTCACTTAGTGAGATGCAGTGTTTTTCACCATTACAAGTTGGGAACTGCGATATCTAATGTGAAAGCACTTGCAAACGTCGTTAGGTTAGGTTAGGTTAGGTTAGGTTAGGTTACGTTAGGTTAGGTTTGGTTAGGTTAGGTTAGGTTAGGTTAGGTTATGTTAGGTTAGGTTGGGTTAGGTTAGGTTAGGTTACGTTAGGTTAAGGTATGAACCGTCGTAAAACCGCAATAAACAATGTCACTTAGTGAGATGCAGTGTTTTTCACCTTTACAAGTCGGGAACTACGATATCTAATGTGAAAGCGCATGAAACCGTCGTAATCTTGTAGAAAACATTGTAAAAATGCGAGTAAAACGTTTTCTAACGACAGAAGTGCGAAGGTTAGGTTAGGTTAGGTTAGTTTAAGCTAGGTAGCGTCGTGAAACTACCAAAAACGACGTCATCTAACGAGATAGTGTTGTTTTATTGCGAGTATTAAACTGCGATAGGTAAAATGTTGTGAATGCACACAAAACGGCATGAACAAGCCAAATACTGCGTGTTCTACCGTTACAAGTGCGAAACTGCTATATTGTGATATTCTCGTTAAAGCGCATGCAAGCATCGTGAAACCTTAAAGAACAATGTCATTTAGCGAGATACAGCGTTCTGTACTGCAATAAGTTGGTGAAAAACTGCGAGGTTATGCAAATATCGTAATTGTGAACGAAACAGTGTAATAGAGCGTTTTTTAATACAAGTGCGAATGTTAGGTTAGGTTAAGATATGAACCGTCGTAAAACCGCATTAATCAATGTCACTTAGTGAGATGCAGTGTTTTTCACCATTACAAGTCGGGAACTGCGATATCTAATGTGAAAGCGCTTGCAAACGTCGTTAGGTTAGGTTAGGTTAGGTTAGGTTAGGTTACGTTAGGTTAGGTTAGGTTAGGTTTGGTTAGGTTAGGTTAGGTTAGGTTAGGTTAGGTTAGGTTACGTTAGGTTAAGGTATGAACCGTCGTAAAACCGCAATAAACAATGTCACTTAGTGAGATGTAGTGTTTTTCAACATTACAAGTCGGGAACTACGATATCTAACGTGAAAGCGCATGAAACCGTCGTAATCTTGTAGAAAGCATTGTAAAGTGGCGAGTAAAACGTTTTCTAACGATAGAAGTGCGAAGGTTAGGTTAGGTTAGGTTAGTTTAAGCTAGGTGGCGTCGTGAAACTACCAAAAACGACGTCATCTAACGAGATAGTGTTGTTTTATAGCGAGTATTAAACTGCGATAGGTGAAATGTTGTGAAAGCACACAAAACGGCATGAACAAGCCAAATACTGCGTGTTCTACCGTTACAAGTGCGAAACTGCTATATTGTGATATTCTCGTTAAAGCGCATGCAAGCATCGTGAAACCTTAAAGAACAATGTCATTTAGCGAGATACAGCGTTCTGTACTGCAATAAGTTGGTGAAAAACTGTGAGGTTATGCAAATATCTTATTGTGAACGAAACAGTGTAATAGAGCGTTTTTAATACAAGTGCGAATGTTAGGTTAGGTTAAGATATGAACCGTCGTAAAACCGCATTAATCAATGTCACTTAGTGAGATGCAGTGTTTTTCACCATTACAAGTCGGGAACTGCGATATCTAATGTGAAAGCGCTTGCAAACGTCGTTAGGTTAGGTTAGGTTAGGTTAGGTTAGGTTAGGTAAGGTAGGGTAGGTTACGTTAGGTTAGGTTAGGTTAGGTTTGGTTAGGTTAGGTTAGGTTAGGTTAGGTTAGGGTATGTTAGGTAACGTTTGGTTAGGTTAGGTTAGGTTAGGTTGGTTTAGGTAAGGTTAGGTTAGGTTAAGATATGAACCGCGCTAAAACCGCGTTAAACAATGTCAGTGAGATGCTGTGTTTTTCACCATTACAAGTCGGGAACTGCGATATCTAATGTGAAAGCGCATGAAACCGTCGTAATCTTGTAGAAAACATTGTAAAGTAGCGAATAAAACGTTTTCTAACGATAGAAGTGCGAAGGTCCGGTTAGTTTGAGTTATGTTAGTTTAAGCTAGGTAGCGTCGTGAAACCACCAAAAACGACGTCATCTAACGAGATAGTGTTGTTTTAATGCGAGTACGAAACTGCGACAGGTAAAATGTTGTGAAAGCACTCAAAACGGCATGAACAAGCCAAATACTGCGTGTTGTACCGTTACAAGTGCGAAACTGCTATGTTGTGACATTCTCGGTAAAGCGCATGCAAGTATCGTGAAACCTTAAAGAACGATGTCATTTAGCGAGATACAGCGTTCTGTACTGTAATAAGTTGGTGAGAAACTGTGAGGTCAAGCAAATATCGTAATTGTGAACGAAACAGTGTAATTGAGCGTCTTTAGATACAATTGCGAATGTTAGGTTAGGTTGACATATCAACCGTCGTAAAACCGCAATAAACAATGTCACTTAGTGAGATGTAGTGTTTTTCAACATTACAAGTCGGGAACTACGATATCTAATGTGAAAGCGCATGAAACCGTCGTAATCTTGTAGAAAACATTGTAAAGTTGCGAGTAAAACGTTTTCTAACGATAGAAGTGCGAAGGTTAGGTTAGGTTAGGTTAGTCTAAGCTAGGTAGCGTCGTGAAACTACCAAAAACGACGTCATCTAACGAGATAGTGTTGTTTTATTGCGAGTATTAAACTGCGATAGGTAAAATGTTGTGAATGCACACAAAACGGCATGAACAAGCCAAATACTGCGTGTTCTACCGTTACAAGTGCGAAACTGCTATATTGTGATATTCTCGTTAAAGCGCATGCAAGCTTCGTGAAACCTTAAAGAACGATGTCATTTAGCGAGATACAGCGTTCTGTACTGCAATAAGTTGGTGAAAAACTGTGAGGTTATGCAAATATCGTAATTGTGAACGAAACAGTGTAATAGAGCGTTTTTCAATTCAAGTACGAATGTTAGGTTAGGTTAAGATATGAACCGTCGTAAAACCGCATTAAACAATGTCACTTAGTGAGATGCAGTGTTTTTCACCATTACAAGTTGGGAACTGCGATATCTAATGTGAAAGCACTTGCAAACGTCGTTAGGTTAGGTTAGGTTAGGTTAGGTTACGTTAGGTTAGGTTTGGTTAAATTAGGTTAGGTTAGGTTATGTTAGGTTAGGTTGGGTTAGGTTAGGTTAGGTTACGTTAGGTTAAGGTATGAACCGTCGTAAAACCGCAATAAACAATGTCACTTAGTGAGATGCAGTGTTTTTCACCTTTACAAGTTGGGAACTGCGATATCTAATGTGAAAGCGCTTGAAACCGTCGTAATGTTGTAGAAAGCAATGTAAAGTAGCGAGTAAAACGTTTTCTAACGATAGAAGTGCGAAGGTTATGTTAGGTTGAGTTATGTTAGTTTAAGCTAGGTAGCGTTGTGAAACCACCAAAAACGACGTCATCTAACGAGATAGTGTTGTTTTATTGCGAGTACGAAACTGCGATAGGCAAAATGTTGTGAAAGCACACAAAACGGCATGAACAAGCCAAATACTGCGTGTTGTACCGTTACAAGTGCGAAAGTGCTATGTTGTGACATTCTCGGTAAAGCGCATGCAAGTATCGTGAAACCTTAAAGAACGATGTCATTTAGCGAGATACAGCGTTCTGTACTGTAATAAGTTGGTGAGAAACTGTGAGGTCAAGCAAATATCGTAATTGTGAACGAAACAGTGTAATTGAGCGTCTTTAGATACAAGTGCGAATGTTAGGTTAGGTTGACATATCAACCGTCGTAAAACCGCATTTAGCAATGTCACTTAGTGAGATGTAGTGTTTTTCAACATTACAAGTCGGGAACTACAATATCTAATGTGAAAGCGCATGAAACCGTCGTAATCTTGTAGAAAACATTGTAAAGTGGCGAGTAAAACGTTTTCTAACGATAGAAGTGCGAAGGTTAGGTTAGGTTAGGTTAGTTTAAGCTAGGTAGCGTCGTGAAACTACCAAAAACGACGTCATCTAACGAGATAGTGTTGTTTTATAGCGAGTAATAAACTGCGATAGGTGAAATGTTGTGAAAGCACACAAAACGGCATGAACAAGCCAAATACTGCGTGTTCTACCGTTACAAGTGCGAAACTCCTATATTGTGATATTCTCGTTAAATCGCATGCAAGCATCGTGAAACCTTAAAGAACAATGTCATTTAGCGAGATACAGCGTTCTGTACTGCAATAAGTTGGTGAAAAACTGTGAGTTTATGCAAATATCGTAATTGTGAACAAAACAGTGTAATAGAGCGTTTTTAGATACAAGTGCGAATGTTAGGTTAGGCTAAGATATGAACCGTCGTAAAACCGCATTAAACAATGTCAATTACTGAGATGCAGTGTTTTTCACCATTAAAAGTGGGGAACTGCGATATTTAATGTGAAAGCGCTTGCAACCGTCGTTAGGTTAGGTTAGGTTAGGTTAGGTTAGGTTAGGTTTGGTTAGGTTAGGTTAGGTTAGGTTAGATTAGGTTAGGTTGGGTTGAGTTGGGTTAGGTTAGGTTAGGTTAGGTTAGGTTGGGTTAGGTTAGGTTAGGTTAGGTTAGGTTACGTTAGGTTAGGTTACGTTAGGTTAGGTTAGGTTAGGTTACGTTAGGTTAGGTTAGGTTAGGTAAGGATAATTTGGTTAGTTGGGTTTTAGCAGCGCGAAAAATGCACAAAAGACAAGAAAGGGACGAGACAAGCACTGACTTCCAACTGAAATTTTATTGACGAGAAGACCGTTAATATGCAATGGAGCACAAAGAGTGAAAAAATGACGTATTTTAAGATACAAATTATCAACTAACGCCATGCCTGCTGCGCCTACCCTCGCACCTCAAGAAACATATCTCTTTATCTGAAAGAGCAACTGAAGGCTTGCTTACGCATGCGCCGCTTTCAAGCTCCATTTGAGCAGCCTCATAAATTATACGCACGTTTTCCTCTTTAATCTTGCATAGAACTGTTGTTTTTTCAAACAGCGGAGTGCACCCACACGTGCTCACGTGTTGCGCTAAGAAGCCATCTTTTCCGCCACGAACATTATTGGCATGTTCCCGTAAGCGATCGTTAAGGCATCTGCCCGTCTGGCCCACATAACATGCACCGCAAGAAAAAGGGGTCCTGTAAACGACGCCTAACGCGCAGTCCACAAACTGCGTTCTGTGCCTCACCATACACCGTTTTCTCATACTCTTTACGGGGCAGGTCCTGTTTGTCAACTGGGACAACTTATCAGGGGCACTGAAGACCACTTTCACATTGAGGCGCTGTCCTATTTTCTTTAGGCGGTGTGACACAGAATGCATGTACGGAATAACCGCTACCTTTTCCCTCTTCTCCGCTGTGGTGCCATCACTGTTGCAAACAGTGCCCAATCGTTTCCTTTTTCTGTGCATTGCCTCCGCCACGGAAATGAGCAAAGTGCGAGGGTACCCTTCTCTTTCTAGGCGCTCCGACTGTGCCAAGAGACTAGCTTCTAAGACGTGGTGACACGACCTCTCTAAGGCATTGTGAAAACATGATTGAACAATGCCTCTCTTTACTAATTTGCTATGCGCAGACGAGAACGGAAGAACAGGCTTCTGCGAGCGGGGCTCGTAACACCAGCACGTGTGGTTCTCCGAAAAAGAAATCTTTAGGTCAAGAAAGCGGATGCTATCCCTTTCCGGCATCTCGTGCGTCACCACGAGTGGAAAGAGGCATTCGCGAAAGATTTGCAACACCTGCATGACCTTGGAATGAAAGGTCTCTAAATCACACCTCAAAATTAACAGATAATCATCCACATACCGAAAGGTCTTTACTACAGATAGTTCACCAAGCTTCACATTCAATGCCCTATCAAATTTGGCTAATAGCAAGTCACTTAGAAAAGGAGCTATGGACGATCCTATTGAAACACCTTCTTTCTGTATATATGTTTTTCCGTTCCATTCTACAAACGTTGATGTGATGTACAAAGATAAAAGTTCTAAGAAACCATTGGACGGAATACCCGTGGTGTTCTGAAATGGCACCGCGCCGATACTGTCAATGCATTCATCAATGCATGCTAACAAACCTTCGTGCGGAAGGGAATAATAAAGGTCTTTTATGTCAATCGAAAAAGCTCTAAACCTCGCGCCTGGATGCTGCTTAAGAAAGTTGACGACTTCTCCAGAGTTGAATATTCTGAAGGGGTCTTCTACAGGGAACAATTTCAACTTATCTTGCAAAAACCGCCCTAGTTCATACTGCCAAGAATTCCTTTCCGAAACGATTGTGCGGAAAGGTGCTCCTTCTTTGTGAGTCTTGGTTGTGAAAAACATATTCAAGGACAACTTGTCTCTTTTGCCGATTTCTCGCGCCAGAACCGGCAAATCTAACTCTGAGCACAGATTCTTCGCCCTCGATCTGATTTTAGCGAGATTAATGCCTTCGCACACCCGAAAGACGGACGAAATTGCTTGGTGGGCCTTTTCAAAGTACAGGCCTCTCGGTAACACAGCAAACCCTCCCTCTTTGTCCGAAGGAACAACACAAAGAGCATTGTCTATGAGGTAAGCAGCAACTTTACCTACTGGTACGCCACTGTTAGCTGGCTTACCCCGTAAAAGAACGTCGAGGCCTTCTGAGACGCATCTGTCGGTGTCTTCTGGAGGACAATAGTGATGACAATAGTGATGGCACCACAGCGGAGAAGAGGGAAAAGGTAGCGGTTATTCCGTACATGCATTCTGTGTCACACCGCCTAAAAAAAAATAGGACAGCGCCTCAATGTGAAAGTGGTCTTCAGTGCCCCTGATAAGTTGTCCCAGTTGACAAACAGGACCTGCCCCGTAAAGAGTATGAGAAAACGGTGTATGGTGAGGCACAGAACGCAGTTTGTGGACTGCGCGTTAGGCGTCGTTTACAGGACCCCTTTTTCTTGCGGTGCATGTTATGTGGGCCAGACGGGCAGATGCCTTAACGATCGCTTACGGGAACATGCCAATAATGTTCGTGGCGGAAAAGATGGCTTCTTAGCGCAACACGTGAGCACGTGTGGGTGCACTCCGCTGTTTGAAAAAACAACAGTTCTATGCAAGATTAAAGAGGAAAACGTGCGTATAATTTATGAGGCTGCTCAAATGGAGCTTGAAAGCGGCGCATGCGTAAGCAAGCCTTCAGTTGCTCTTTCAGATAAAGAGATATGTTTCTTGAGGTGCGAGGGTAGGCGCAGCAGGCATGGCGTTAGTTGATAATTTGTATCTTAAAATACGTCATTTTTTCACTCTTTGTGCTCCATTGCATATTAACGGTCTTCTCGTCAATAAAATTTCAGTTGGAAGTCAGTGCTTGTCTCGTCCCTTTCTTGTCTTTTGTGCATTTTTCGCGCTGCTAAAACCCAAGTATGCCATACCAACTAGCCCAGTCAACCGCTCTATAATTTGGTTAGGTTAGGTAAGGTTAGGTTAGGTTAGGTTAGGTTGGGTTGGGTGTTGTTGGGTTGGGTTGGGTTGGGTTAGGTTGGGTTAGGTTAGGTTAGGTTACGTTAGGTTAGGTTAGGTTACGTTAGGTTATGTTAGGTTAGGTTAGGTTACGTTAGGTTAGGTTAGGTCAGGTAAGGTTAGGTTACGTTAGAATAGGTTGGGTTAGGTTACGTTAGGTTAGGTTAAGTTAGGTTAGGTTAGGTTTGGTTAGGTTAGGTTAGGTTAGCTTAGGTTAGGTTAGGTTGGGTTGGGTTGGGTTAGGTTGGGTTAGGTTAGGTTAGGTTAGGTTAGGTTGGGTTAGGTTAGTTTAGGTTAGGTTAGGTTAGG
>NW_027464683.1:385000-397500 GCF_043290135.1 Rhipicephalus microplus
CATGAACAAGCCAAATACTGCGTGTTGTACCGTTACAAGTGCGAAAGTGCTATGTTGTGACATTCTCGTTAAATCGCATGCAAGCATCGTGAAACCTTAAAGAACAATGTCATTTAGCGAGATACAGCGTTCTGTACTGCAATAAGTTGGTGAAAAACTGTGAGGTTATGCAAATATCGTAATTGTGAACAAAACAGTGTAATAGAGCGTTTTTAGATACAAGTGCGAATGTTAGGTTAGGTTAAGATATGAACCGTCGTAAAACCGCATTAAACAATGTCAATTACTGAGATGCAGTGTTTTTCACCATTAAAAGTGGGGAACTGCGATATTTAATGTGAAAGCGCTTGCAACCGTCGTTAGGTTAGGTTAGGTTAGGTTAGGTTAGGTTTGGTTAGGTTAGGTTAGGTTAGGTTAGATTAGGTTAGGTTGGGTTGAGTTGGGTTAGGTTAGGTTAGGTTAGGTTGGGTTAGGTTAGGTTAGGTTAGGTTAGGTTACGTTAGGTTAGGTTACGTTAGGTTAGGTTAGGTTAGGTTACGTTAGGTTAGGTTAGGTTAGGTAAGGATAATTTTGTTAGGTTAGGTAAGGTTAGGTTAGGTTAGGTTAGGTTGGGTTGGGTGTTGTTGGGTTGGGTTGGGTTGGGTTAGGTTGGGTTAGGTTAGGTTAGGTTACGTTAGGTTAGGTTAGGTTAGGTTACGTTAGGTTATGTTAGGTTAGGTTAGGTTACGTTAGGTTAGGTTAGGTCAGGTAAATTTAGGTACGTTAGAATAGGTTAGGTTAGGTTACGTTAGGTTAGGTTAAGTTAGGTTAGGTTAGGTTTGGTTAGGTTAGGTTAGGTTAGCTTAGGTTAGGTTAGGTTGGGATGGGTTGGGTTAGGTTGGGTTAGGTTAGGTTAGGTTAGGTTAGGTTGGGTTAGGTTAGTTTAGGTTAGGTTAGGTTACCTTAGGTTAAGTTGGGTTGGGTTAGGTTAGGTTAGGTTAGGTAAGGTTAGGTTAGGTTAGGTTAGGTTAAGGTATGAACCGTCGTAAAACCGCATTAAACAATGTCACTTAGTGAGATGCAGTGTTTTCACCATTACAAGTCGGGAACTGCGATATCTAATGTGAAAGCGCTTGCAAACGTCGTTAGGTTATTTTAGCTTAGGTTAGGTTAGGTTAGGTTAGGTTAGGTTAGGTTTGGTTAGGTTAGGTTAGGTTAGGTTAGGGTATGTTAGGTAAGGTTTGGTTAGGTTAGGTTAGGTTAGGTTGGGTTAGGTAAGGTTAGGTTAGGTTAAGATATGAACCACGCTAAAACCGCATTAAACAATGTCACTTAGTGAGATGCTGTGTTTTCCACCATTACAAGTCGGGAACTGCGATATCTAATGTGAAAGCGCATGAAACCGTCGTAATCTTGTAGAAAACATTGTAAAGTAGCGAATAAAACGTTTTCTAACGATAGAAGTGCGAAGGTTCGGTTAGTTTGAGCTAGGTAGCGTCGTGAAACCACCAAAAACGATGTCATCTAACGAGATAGTGTTGTTTTATTGCGAGTACGAAACTGCGATAGGTGAAATATTGGGAAAGCACACAAAATGGCATGAACTAGCCAGATACTGCGTCTTGTGCCGTTACAAGTGCGAAACTGCTTTATTGTGATATTCTCGCTAAAGCGCATGCAAGTATCGTGAAACCTTAAAGAACGATGTCATCTAGCGAGATACAGCTTTCTGTACTGTAATAAGTTGGTGAGAAACTGTGAGGTCAAGCAAATATCGTAATTGTGAACGAAACAGTGTAATTGAGCGTATTAATATACAAGTGCGAATGTTAGGTTAGGTTGAGATATCAACCGTCGTAAAACCGCATTAAACAATGTCACTTAGTGAGATGTAGTGTTTTTCAACATTACAAGTCGGGAACTACGATATCTAATGTGAAAGCGCATGAAACCGTCGTAATCGTGTAGAAAACATTGTAACATTGCGAGTAAAACGTTTTCTAACGATAGAAGTGCGAAGGTTAGGTTAGGTTAGGTTAGTTTAAGCTAGGTAGCGTCGTGAAACTACCAAAAACGACGTCATCTAACGAGATAGTGTTGTTTTATTGCGATTATTAAACTGCGATAGGTGAAATGTTGTGAATGCACACAAAACGGCATGAACAAGCCAAATACTGCGTGTTCTACCGTTACAAGTGCGAAACTGCTATATTGTAATATTCTCGTTAAAGCGCATGCAAGCATCGTGAAACCTTAAAGAACAATGTCATTTAGCGAGATACAGCGTTCTGTACTGCAATAAGTTGGTGAAAAACTGTGAGGTTATGCAAATATCGTACTTGTGAACGAAACAGTGTAATAGAGCGTTTTTCAATACAAGTACGAATGTTAGGTTAGGTTAAGATATGAACCGTCGTAAAACCGCAATAAACAATGTCACTTAGTGAGATGCAGTGTTTTTCACCATTACAAGTTGGGAACTGCGATATCTAATGTGAAAGCGCTTGCAAACGTCGTTAGGTTAGGTTAGGTTAGGTTAGGTTAGGTTAGGTTACGTTAGGTTAGGTTAGGTTAGGTTAGGTTATGTTAGGTTAGGTAAGGTTAGGTTAGGTTAGGTTAGGTTAGGTTAAGGTATGAACCGTCGTAAAACCGCATTAAACAATGTCACTTAGTGAGATGCAGTGTTTTTCACCTTTACAAGTTGGAAACTGTGATATCTAATGTGAAAGTGCTTGAAACCGTCGTAATGTTGTAGAAAGCAATGTAAAGTAGCGAGTAAAACGTTTTCTAACGATAGAAGTGCGAAGGTCATGTTAGGTTGAGTTATGTTAGTTTAAGCTAGGTAGCGTCGTGAAACTACCAAAAACAACGTCATCTAACGAGATAGAGTTGTTTTATTGCGAGTACGAAACTGCGATAGGTGAAATGTTGTGAAAGCACACAAAACGGCATGAACAAGCCAAATACTGCGTGTTGTACCGTTACAAGTGCGAAACTGCTATGTTGTGATATTCTCGTTAAAGCGCATGCAAGCATCGTGAAACCTTAAAGAACGATGTCATTTAGCGAGATACAGCGTTCTGTACTGCAATAAGTTGGTGAAAAACTGTGAGGTTATGCAAATATCCTAATTGTGAACGAAACAGTGTAATAGAGCGTTTTTTAATACAAGTGCGAATGTTAGGTTAGGTTAAGATATGAACCGTCGTAAAACCGCATTAAACAATGTCACTTAGTGAGATGCAGTGTTTTTCACCATTACAAGTTGGGAACTGCGATATCTAATGTGAAAGATCTTGCAAACGTCGTTAGGTTAGGTTAGGTTAGGTTAGGTTAGGTTACGTTAGGTTAGGTTTGGTTAGGTTAGGTTAGGTTAGGTTAGGTTATGTTAGGTTAGGTTGGGTTAGGTTAGGTTAGGTTACGTTAGGTTAAGGTATGAACCGTCGTAAAACCGCAATAAACAATGTCACTTAGTGAGATGCAGTGTTTTTCACCTTTACAAGTTGGGAACTGCGATATCTAATGTGAAAGCGCTTGAAACCGTCTTAATGTTGTAGAAAGCAATGTAAAGTAGCGAGTAAAACGTTTTCTAACGATAGAAGTGCGAAGGTTATGTTAGGTTGAGTTATGTTAGTTAAGGCTAGGTAGCGTCGTGAAACCACCAAAAACGACGTCGTCTAACGAGATAGTGTTGTTTTATTGCGAGTACGAAACTGCGATAGGTAAAATGTTGTGAAAGCACACAAAACGGCATGAACAAGCCAAATACTGCGTGTTGTACCGTTACAAGTGCGAAAGTGCTATGTTGTGACATTCTCGGTAAAGCGCATGCAAGTATCGTGAAACCTTAAAGAACGATGTCATTTAGCGAGATACAGCGTTCTGTACTGTAATAAGTTGGTGAGAAACTGTGAGGTCAAGCAAATATCGTAATTGTGAACGAAACAGTGTAATTGAGCGTCTTTAGATACAAGTGCGAATGTTAGGTTAGGTTGACATATCAACCGTCGTAAAACCGCATTAAACAATGTCACTTAGTGAGATGTAGTGTTTTTCAACATTACAAGTCGGGAACTACGATATCTAATGTGAAAGCGCATGAAACCGTCGTAATCTTGTAGAAAACATTGTAAAGTGGCGAGTAAAACGTTTTCTAACGATAGAAGTGCGAAGGTTAGGTTAGGTTAGGTTAGTTTAAGCTAGGTAGCGTCGTGAAACCACCAAAAACGACGTCGTCTAACGAGATAGTGTTGTTTTATTGCGAGTACGAAACTGCGATAGGTAAAATGTTGTGAAAGCACACAAAACGGCATGAACAAGCCAAATACTGCGTGTTGTACCGTTACAAGTGCGAAAGTGCTATGTTGTGACATTCTCGTTAAATCGCATGCAAGCATCGTGAAACCTTAAAGAACAATGTCATTTAGCGAGATACAGCGTTCTGTACTGCAATAAGTTGGTGAAAAACTGTGAGGTTATGCAAATATCGTAATTGTGAACAAAACAGTGTAATAGAGCGTTTTTAGATACAAGTGCGAATGATAGGTTAGGTTAAGATATGAACCGTCGTAAAACCGCATTAAACAATGTCAATTACTGAGATGCAGTGTTTTTCACCATTAAAAGTGGGGAACTGCGATATTTAATGTGAAAGCGCTTGCAACCGTCGTTAGGTTAGGTTAGGTTAGGTTAGGTTAGGTTTGGTTAGGTTAGGTTAGGTTAGGTTAGGTTAGGTTAGATTAGGTTAGGTTGGGTTGAGTTGGGTTAGGTTAGGTTAGGTTAGGTTAGGTTGGGTTAGGTTAGGTTAGGTTAGGTTAGGTTACGTTAGGTTAGGTTACGTTAGGTTAGGTTAGGTTACGTTAGGTTAGGTTAGGTTAGGTAAGGATAATTTGGTTAGGTTAGGTAAGGTTAGGTTAGGTTAGGTTAGGTTGGGTTGGGTGTTGTTGGGTTGGGTTGGGTTGGGTTAGGTTGGGTTAGGTTAGGTTAGGTTACGTTAGGTTAGGTTAGGTTACGTTAGGTTATGTTAGGTTAGGTTAGGTTACGTTAGGTTAGGTTAGGTCAGGTAAGGTTAGGTTACGTTAGAATAGGTTAGGTTAGGTTACGTTAGGTTAGGTTAAGTTAGGTTAGGTTAGGTTTGGTTAGGTTAGGTTAGGTTAGCTTAGGTTAGGTTAGGTTGGGATGGGTTGGGTTAGGTTGGGTTAGGTTAGGTTAGGTTGGGTTATGTTAGTTTAGGTTAGGTTAGGTTACCTTAGGTTAAGTTGGGTTGGGTTAGGTTAGGTTAGGTAAGGTTAGGTTAGGTTAGGTTAGGTTAGGTTAAGGTATGAACCGTCGTAAAACCGCATTAAACAATGTCACTTAGTGAGATGCAGTGTTTTCACCATTACAAGTCGGGAACTGCGATATCTAATGTGAAAGCGCTTGCAAACGTCGTTAGGTTATTTTAGCTTAAGTTAGGTTAGGTTAGGTTAGGTTAGGTTAGGTTTGGTTAGGTTAGGTTAGGTTAGGTTAGGGTATGTTAGGTAAGGTTTGGTTAGGTTAGGTTAGGTTAGGTTGGGTTAGGTAAGGTTAGGTTAGGTTAAGATATGAACCGCGCTAAAACCGCATTAAACAATGTCACTTAGTGAGATGCTGTGTTTTCCACCATTACAAGTCGGGAACTGCGATATCTAATGTGAAAGCGCATGAAACCGTCGTAATCTTGTAGAAAACATTGTAAAGTAGCGAATAAAACGTTTTCTAACGATAGAAGTGCGAAGGTTCGGTTAGTTTGAGCTAGGTAGCGTCGTGAAACCACCAAAAACGATGTCATCTAACGATATAGTGTTGTTTTATTGCGAGTACGAAACTGCGATAGGTGAAATATTGGGAAAGCACACAAAATGGCATGAACTAGCCAGATACTGCGTCTTGTGCCGTTACAAGTGCGAAACTGCTTTATTGTGATATTCTCGCTAAAGCGCATGCAAGTATCGTGAAACCTTAAAGAACGATGTCATCTAGCGAGATACAGCGCTCTGTACTGTAATAAGTTGGTGAGAAACTGTGAGGTCAAGCAAATATCGTAATTGTGAACGAAACAGTGTAATTGAGCGTATTAACATACAAGTGCGAATGTTAGGTTAGGTTGAGATATCAACCGTCGTAAAACCGCATTAAACAATGTCACTTAGTGAGATGTAGTGTTTTTCAACATTACAAGTCGGGAACTACGATATCTAATGTGAAAGCGCATGAAACCGTCGTAATCGTGTAGAAAACATTGTAAAATTGCGAGTAAAACGTTTTCTAACGATAGAAGTGCGAAGGTTAGGTTAGGTTAGGTTAGTTTAAGCTAGGTAGCGTCGTGAAACTACCAAAAACGACGTCATCTAACGAGATAGTGTTGTTTTATTGCGAGTATTAAACTGCGATAGGTGAAATGTTGTGAATGCACACAAAACGGCATGAACAAGCCAAATACTGCGTGTTCTACCGTTACAAGTGCGAAACTGCTATATTGTAATATTCTCGTTAAAGCGCATGCAAGCATCGTGAAACCTTAAAGAACAATGTCATTTAGCGAGATACAGCGTTCTGTACTGCAATAAGTTGGTGAAAAATTGTGAGGTTATGCAAATATCGTAATTGTGAACGAAACAGTGTAATAGAGCGTTTTTCAATACAAGTACGAATGTTAGGTTAGGTTAAGATATGAACCGTCGTAAAACCGCATTAAACAATGTCACTTAGTGAGATGCAGTGTTTTTCACCATTACAAGTTGGGAACTGCGATATCTAATGTGAAAGCGCTTGCAAACGTCGTTAGGTTAGGTTAGGTTAGGTTAGGTTAGGTTAGGTTACGTTAGGTTAGGTTTGGTTAGGTTAGGTTAGGTTAGGTTATGTTAGGTTAGGTTAGGTTAGGTTAGGTTAGGTTACGTTACGTTAGGTTAAGGTATGAACCGTCGTAAAACCGCAATAAACAATGTCACTTAGTGAGATGCAGTGTTTTTCACCTTTACAAGTTGGGAACTGCGATATCTAATGTGAAAGCGCTTGAAACCGTCGTAATGTTGTAGAAAGCAATGTAAAGTAGCGAGTAAAACGTTTTCTAACGATAGAAGTGCGAAGGTTATGTTAGGTTGAGTTATGTTAGTTTAAGCTAGGTAGCGTCGTGAAACCACCAAAAACGACGTCATCTAACGAGATAGTGTTGTTTTATTGCGAGTACGAAACTGCGATAGGTAAAATGTTGTGAAAGCACACAAAACGGCATGAACAAGCCAAATACTGCGTGTTGTACCGTTACAAGTGCGAAACTGCTATGTTGTGACATTCTCGGAAAAGCGCAAGCAAGTATCGTGAAACCTTAAAGAACGATGTCATTTAGCGAGATACAGCGTTCTGTACTGTAATAAGTTGGTGAGAAACTGTGAGGTCGAGCAAATATCGTAATTGTGAACGAAACAGTGTAATTGAGCGTCTTTAGATACAAGTGCGAATGTTAGGTTAGGTTGACATATCAACCGTCGTAAAACCGCATTAAACAATGTCACTTAGTGAGATGTAGTGTTTTTCAACATTACAAGTCGGGAACTACGATATCTAATGTGAAAGCGCATGAAACCGTCGTAATCTTGTAGAAAACATTGTAAAGTGGCGAGTAAAACGTTTTCTAACGATAGAAGTGCGAAGGTTAGGTTAGGTTAGGTTAGTTTAAGCTAGGTAGCGTCGTGAAACTACCAAAAACGACGTCATCTAACGAGATAGTGTTGTTTTATAGCGAGTATAAACTGCGATAGGTGAAATGTTGTGAAAGCACACAAAACGGCATGAACAAGCCAAATACTGCGTGTTCTACCGTTACAAGTGCGAAACTGCTACATTGTGATATTCTCGTTAAAGCGCATGCAAGCATCGTGAAACCTTAAAGAACAATGTCATTTAGCGAGATACAGCGTTCTGTACTGCAATAAGTTGGTGAAATCTGTGAGGTTATGAAAATATCGTAATTGTGAACGAAACAGTGTAATAGAGCGTTTTTTAATACAAGTGCGAATGTTAGGTTAGGTTAAGATATGAACCGTCGTAAAACCGCATTAATCAATGTCACTTAGTGAGATGCAGTGTTTTTCACCATTACAAGTCGGGAACTGCGATATCTAATGTGAAAGCGCTTGCAAACGTCGTTAGGTTAGGTTAGGTTAGGTTAGGTTAGGTTACGTTAGGTTAGGTTAGGTTAGGTTTGGTTAGGTTAGGTTAGGTTAGGTTAGGGTATGTTAGGTAAGGTTTGGTTAGGTTAGGTTAGGTTAGGTTGGTTTAGGTAAGGTTAGGTTAGGTTAAGATATGAACCGCGCTAAAACCGCGTTAAACAATGTCACTTAGTGAGATGCTGTGTTTTTCACCATTACAAGTCGGGAACTGCGATATCTAATGTGAAAGCGCATGAAACCGTCGTAATCTTGTAGAAAACATTGTAAAGTAGCGAATAAAACGTTTTCTAACGATAGAAGTGCGAAGGTTTGGTTAGTTTGAGTTATGTTAGTTTAAGCTAGGTAGCGTCGTGAAACCACCAAAAACGACGTCATCTAACGAGATAGTGTTGTTTTAATGCGAGTACGAAACTGCGACAGGTAAAATGTTGTGAAAGCACTCAAAACGGCATGAACAAGCCAAATACTGCGTGTTGTACCGTTACAAGTGCGAAACTGCTATGTTGTGACATTCTCGGTAAAGCGCATGCAAGTATCGTGAAACCTTAAAGAACGATGTCATTTAGCGAGATACAGCGTTCTGTACTGTAATAAGTTGGTGAGAAACTGTGAGGTCAAGCAAATATCGTAATTGTGAACGAAACAGTGTAATTGAGCGTTTTTCAATACAAGTACGAATGTTAGGTTAGGTTAAGATATGAACCGTCGTAAAACCGCATTAAACAATGTCACTTAGTGAGATGCAGTGTTTTTCACCATTACAAGTTGGGAACTCCGATACCTAATGTGAAAGCACTTGCAAACGTCGTTAGGTTAGGTTAGGTTAGGTTTGGTTAGGTTAGGTTAGGTTAGGTTATGTTAGGTTAGGTTGGGTTAGGTTAGGTTAGGTTACGTTAGGTTAAGGTATGAACCGTCGTAAAACCGCAATAAACAATGTCACTTAGTGAGATGCAGTGTTTTTCACCTTTACAAGTTGGGAACTGCGATATCTAATGTGGAAGCGCATGAAACCGTCGTAATCTTGTAGAAAACATTGTAAAGTGGCGAGTAAAACGTTTTATAACGATAGAAGTGCGGAAGTTAGGTTAGGTTAGGTTAGTTTAAGCTAGGTAGCGTCGTGAAACTACCAAAAACGACGTCATCTAACGAGATAGTGTTGTTTTATAGCGAGTATTAAACTGCGATAGGTGAAATGTTGTGAAAGCACACAAAACGGCATGAACAAGCCAAATACTGCGTGTTCTACCGTTACAAGTGCGAAACTGCTATATTGTGATATTCTCGTTAAATCACATGCAAGCATCGTGAAACCTTAAAGAACAATGTCATTTAGCGAGATACAGCGTTCTGTACTGCAATAAGTTGGTGAAAAACTGTGAGGTTATGCAAATATCGTAATTGTGAACAAAACAGTGTAATAGAGCGTTCTTAGATACAAGTGCGAATGTTAGGTTAGGTTAAGATATGAACCGTCGTAAAACCGCATTAAACAATGTCAATTACTGAGATGCAGTGTTTTTCACCATTAAAAGTGGGGAACTGCGATATTTAATGTGAAAGCGCTTGCAACCGTCGTTAGGTTAGGTTAGGTTAGGTTAGGTTAGGTTAGGTTAGGTTGGGTTGAGTTGGGTTAGGTTAGGTTAGGTTAGGTTAGGTTAGGTTAGGTTAGGTTGGGTTAGGTTAGGTTAGGTTACGTTAGGTTAGGTTACGTTAGGTTAGGTTAGGTTAGGTTACGTTACGTTAGGTTAGGTTAGGTAAGGTTAGGTTAGGTTAGGTTGGGTTGGGTGTTGTTGGGTTGGGTTGGGTTGGGTTAGGTTGGGTTAGGTTAGGTTAGGTTACGTTAGGTTAGGTTAGGTTAGGTTAGGTTACGTTAGGTTATGTTATGTTAGGTTAGGTTACGTTAGGTTAGGTTAGGTCAGGTAAGGTTAGGTTACGTTAGAATAGGTTAGGTTAGGTTAGGTTACGTTAGGTTAGGTTAAGTCAGGTTAGGTTAGGTTTGGTTAGGTTAGGTTAGGCTAGCTTAGGTTAGGTTAGGTTGGGTTGGGTTGGGTCAGGTTGGGTTAGGTTAGGTTAGGTTGGGTTAGGTTAGTTTAGGTTAGGTTAGGTTAGGTTAGGTTAAGTTGGGTTAGGTTAGGTTAGGTTAGGTTAGGTAAGGTTAGGTTAGGTTAGGTTAGGGTAAGGTATGAACCGTCGTAAAACCGCATTAAACAATGTCACTTAGTGAGATGCAGTGTTTTTCACCTTTACAAGTTGGGAACTGTGATATCTAATGTGAAAGCGCTTGAAACCGTCGTAATGTTGTAGAAAGCAATGTAAAGTAGCGAGTAAAACGTTTTCTAACGATAGAAGTGCGAAGGTCATGTTAGGTTGAGTTATGTTAGTTTAAGCTAGGTAGCGTCGTGAAACTACCAAAAACAACGTCATCTAACGAGATAGTGTTGTTTTATTGCGAGTACGAAACTGCGATAGGTGAAATGTTGTGAAAGCACACAAAACGGCATGAACAAGCCAAATACTGCGTGTTGTACCGTTACAAGTGCGAAACTGCTATGTTGTGATATTCTCGTTAAAGCGCATGCAAGCATCGTGAAACCTTAAAGAACGATGTCATTTAGCGAAATACAGCGTTCTGTACTGCAATTAGTTGGTGAAAAACTGTGAGGTTATGCAAATATCCTAATTGTGAACGAAACAGTGTAATAGAGCGTTTTTTAATACAAGTGCGAATGTTAGGTTAGGTTAAGATATGAACCGTCGTAAAACCGCATTAAACAATGTCACTTAGTGAGATGCAGTGTTTTTCACCATTACATGTTGGGAACTGCGATATCTAATGTGAAAGCACTTGCAAACGTCGTTAGGTTAGGTTAGGTTAGGTTAGGTTAGGTTAGGTTACGTTAGGTTAGGTTTGGTTAGGTTAGGTTAGGTTAGGTTATGTTAGGTTAGGTTGGGTTAGGTTAGGTTAGGTTACGTTAGGTTAAGGTATGAACCGTCGTAAAACCGCAATAAACAATGTCACTTAGTGAGATGCAGTGTTTTTCACCTTTACAAGTTGGGAACTGCGATATCTAATGTGAAAGCGCTTGAAACCGTCGTAATGTTGTAGAAAGCAATGTAAAGTAGCGAGTAAAACGTTTTCTAACGATAGAAGTGCGAAGGTTATGTTAGGTTGAGTTATGTTAGTTTAAGCTAGGTAGCGTCGTGAAACCACCAAAAACGACGTCATCTAACGAGATAGTGTTGTTTTATTGCGAGTACGAAACTGCGATAGGTAAAATGTTGTGAAAGCACACAAAACGGCATGAACAAGCCAAATACTGCGTGTTGTACCGTTACAAGTGCGAAAGTGCTATGTTGTGACATTCTCGGTAAAGCGCATGCAAGTATCGTGAAACCTTACAGAACGATGTCATTTAGCGAGATACAGCGTTCTGTACTGTAATAAGTTGGTGAGAAACTGTGAGGTCAAGCAAATATCGTAATTGTGAACGAAACAGTGTAATTGAGCGTCTTTAGATACAAGTGCGAATGTTAGGTTAGGTTGACATATCAACCGTCGTAAAACCGCATTAAACAATGTCACTTAGTGAGATGTAGTGTTTTTCAACATTACAAGTCGGGAACTACGATATCTAATGTGAAAGCGCATGAAACCGTCGTAATCTTGTAGAAAACATTGTAAAGTGGCGAGTAAAACGTTTTCTAACGATAGAAGTGCGAAGGTTAGGTTAGGTTAGGTTAGTTTAAGCTAGGTAGCGTCGTGAAACTACCAAAAACGACGTCATCTAACGAGATAGTGTTGTTTTATAGCGAGTATTAAACTGCGATAGGTGAAATGTTGTGAAAGCACACAAAACGGCATGAACAAGCCAAATACTGCGTGTTCTACTGTTACAAGTGCGAAACTGCTATATTGTGATATTCTCGTTAAATCGCATGCAAGCATCGTGAAACCTTAAAGAACAATGTCATTTAGCGAGATACAGCGTTCTGTACTGCAATAAGTTGGTGAAAAACTGTGAGGTTATGCAAATATCGTAATTGTGAACAAAACAGTGTAATAGAGCGTTTTTAGATACAAGTGCGAATGTTAGGTTAGGTTAAGATATGAACCGTCGTAAAACCGCATTAAACAATGTCAATTACTGAGATGCAGTGTTTTTCACCATTAAAAGTGGGGAACTGCGATATTTAATGTGAAAGCTCTTGCAACCGTCGTTAGGTTAGGTTAGGTTAGGTTAGGTTAGGTTAGGTTAGGTTAGGTTTGGTTAGGTTAGGTTAGGTTAGGTTAGGTTAGATTAGGTTAGGTTGGGTTGAGTTGGGTTAGGTTAG
>NW_027464683.1:407500-450000 GCF_043290135.1 Rhipicephalus microplus
TAGGTTAGGTTAGGTTGGGTTGGGTTGGGTTAGGTTGGGTTAGGTTAGGTTAGGTTAGGTTGGGTTAGGTTAGTTTAGGTTAGGTTAGGTTAGGTTAAGTTGGGTTGGGTTAGGTTAGGTTAGGTTAGGTAAGGTTAGGTTAGGTTAGGTTAGGTTAAGGTATGAACCGTCGTAAAACCGCATTAAACAATGTCACTTAGTGAGATGCAGTGTTTTTCACCTTTACAAGTTGGGAACTGTGATATCTAATGTGAAAGTGCTTGAAACCGTCGTAATGTTGTAGAAAGCAATGTAAAGTAGCGAGTAAAACGTTTTCTAACGATAGAAGTGCGAAGGTCATGTTAGGTTGAGTTATGTTAGTTTAAGCTAGGTAGCGTCGTGAAACTACCAAAAACAACGTCATCTAACGAGATAGAGTTGTTTTATTACGAGTACGAAACTGCGATAGGTGAAATGTTGTGAAAGCACACAAAACGGCATGAACAAGCCAAATACTGCGTGTTGTACCGTTACAAGTGCGAAACTGCTATGTTGTGATATTCTCGTTAAAGCGCATGCAAGCATCGTGAAACCTTAAAGAACGATGTCATTTAGCGAGATACAGCGTTCTGTACTGCAATAAGTTGGTGAAAAACTGTGAGGTTATGCAAATATCCTAATTGTGAACGAAACAGTGTAATAGAGCGTTTTTTAATACAAGTGCGAATGTTAGGTTAGGTTAAGATATGAACCGTCGTAAAACCGCATTAAACAATGTCACTTAGTGAGATGCAGTGTTTTTCACCATTACAAGTTGGGAACTGCGATATCTAATGTGAAAGATCTTGCAAACGTCGTTAGGTTAGGTTAGGTTAGGTTAGGTTACGTTAGGTTAGGTTTGGTTAGGTTAGGTTAGGTTAGGTTAGGGTATGTTAGGTTAGGTTGGGTTAGGTTAGGTTAGGTTACGTTAGGTTAAGGTATGAACCGTCGTAAAACCGCAATAAACAATGTCACTTAGTGAGATGCAGTGTTTTTCACCTTTACAAGTTGGGAACTGCGATATCTAATGTGAAAGCGCTTGAAACCGTCGTAATATTGTAGAAAGCAATGTAAAGTAGCGAGTAAAACGTTTTCTAACGATAGAAGTGCGAAGGTTATGTTAGGTTGAGTTATGTTAGTTTAAGCTAGGTAGCGTCGTGAAACCACCAAAAACGACGTCGTCTAACGAGATAGTGTTGTTTTATTGCGAGTACGAAACTGCGATAGGTAAAATGTTGTGAAAGCACACAAAACGGCATGAACAAGCCAAATACTGCGTGTTGTACCGTTACAAGTGCGAAAGTGCTATGTTGTGACATTCTCGGTAAAGCGCATGCAAGTATCGTGAAACCTTAAAGAACGATGTCATTTAGCGAGATACAGCGTTCTGTACTGTAATAAGTTGGTGAGAAACTGTGAGGTCAAGCAAATATCGTAATTGTGAACGAAACAGTGTAATTGAGCGTCTTTAGATACAAGTGCGAATGTTAGGTTAGGTTGACATATCAACCGTCGTAAAACCGCATTAAACAATGTCACTTAGTGAGATGTAGTGTTTTTCAACATTACAAGTCGGGAACTACGATATCTAATGTGAAAGCGCATGAAACCGTCGTAATCTTGTAGAAAACATTGTAAAGTGGCGAGTAAAACGTTTTCTAACGATAGAAGTGCGAAGGTTAGGTTAGGTTAGGTTAGTTTAAGCTAGGTAGCGTCGTGAAACCACCAAAAACGACGTCGTCTAACGAGATAGTGTTGTTTTATTGCGAGTACGAAACTGCGATAGGTAAAATGTTGTGAAAGCACACAAAACGGCATGAACAAGCCAAATACTGCGTGTTGTACCGTTACAAGTGCGAAAGTGCTATGTTGTGACATTCTCGTTAAATCGCATGCAAGCATCGTGAAACCTTAAAGAACAATGTCATTTAGCGAGATACAGCGTTCTGTACTGCAATAAGTTGGTGAAAAACTGTGAGGTTATGCAAATATCGTAATTGTGAACAAAACAGTGTAATAGAGCGTTTTTAGATACAAGTGCGAATGTTAGGTTAGGTTAAGATATGAACCGTCGTAAAACCGCTATAAACAATGTCAATTACTGAGATGCAGTGTTTTTCACCATTAAAAGTGGGGAACTGCGATATTTAATGTGAAAGCGCTTGCAACCGTCGTTAGGTTAGGTTAGGTTAGGTTAGGTTAGGTTTGGTTAGGTTAGGTTAGGTTAGGTTAGGTTAGATTAGGTTAGGTTGGGTTGAGTTGGGTTAGGTTAGGTTAGGTTAGGTTAGGTTGGGTTAGGTTAGGTTAGGTTAGGTTAGGTTACGTTAGGTTAGGTTACGTTAGGTTAGGTTAGGTTAGGTTACGTTAGGTTAGGTTAGGTTAGGTAAGGATAATTTGGTTAGGTTAGGTAAGGTTAGGTTAGGTTAGGTTAGGTTGGGTTGGGTGTTGTTGGGTTGGGTTGGGTTGGGTTAGGTTGGGTTAGGTTAGGTTAGGTTACGTTAGGTTAGGTTAGGTTAGGTTACGTTAGGTTATGTTAGGTTAGGTTAGGTTACGTTAGGTTAGGTTAGGTCAGGTAAGGTTAGGTTACGTTAGAATAGGTTATGTTAGGTTACGTTAGGTTAGGTTAAGTTAGGTTAGGTTAGGTTTGGTTAGGTTAGGTTAGGTTAGCTTAGGTTAGGTTAGGTTGGGATGGGTTGGGTTAGGTTGGGTTAGGTTAGGTTAGGTTAGGTTGGGTTAGGTTAGTTTAGGTTAGGTTAGGTTACCTTAGGTTAAGTTGGGTTGGGTTAGGTTAGGTTAGGTTAGGTAAGGTTAGGTTAGGTTGGGTTAGGTAAGGTTAGGTTAGGTTAAGGTATGAACCGTCGTAAAACCGCATTAAACAATGTCACTTAGTGAGATGCAGTGTTTTCACCATTACAAGTCGGGAACTGCGATATCTAATGTGAAAGCGTTGCAAACGTCGTTAGGTTATTTTAGCTTAGGTTAGGTTAGGTTAGGTTAGGTTAGGTTTGGTTAGGTTAGGTTAGGTTAGGTTAGGTTAGGGTATGTTAGGTAAGGTTTGGTTAGGTTAGGTTAGGTTAGGTTGGGTTAGGTAAGGTTAGGTTAGGTTAAGATATGAACCGCGCTAAAACCGCATTAAACAATGTCACTTAGTGAGATGCTGTGTTTTCCACCATTACAAGTCGGGAACTGCGATATCTAATGTGAAAGCGCATGAAACCGTTGTAATCTTGTAGAAAACATTGTAAAGTAGCGAATAAAACGTTTTCTAACGATAGAAGTGCGAAGGTTCGGTTAGTTTGAGCTAGGTAGCGTCGTGAAACCACCTAAAACGATGTCATCTAACGAGATAGTGTTGTTTTATTGCGAGTACGAAACTGCGATAGGTGAAATATTGGGAAAGCACACAAAATGGCATGAACTAGCCAGATACTGCGTCTTGTGCCGTTACAAGTGCGAAACTGCTTTATTGTGATATTCTCGCTAAAGCGCATGCAAGTATCGTGAAACCTTAAAGAACGATGTCATCTAGCGAGATACAGCGTTCTGTACTGTAATAAGTTGGTGAGAAACTGTGAGGTCAAGCAAATATCGTAATTGTGAACGAAACAGTGTAATTGAGCGTCTTTAGATACAAGTGCGAATGTTAGGTTAGGTTGAGATATCAACCGTCGTAAAACCGCATTAAACAATGTCACTTAGTGAGATGTAGTGTTCTTCAACATTACAAGTCGGGAACTACGATATCTAATGTGAAAGCGCTTGCAAACGTCGTTAGGTTAGGTTAGGTTAGGTTAGGTTAGGTTACGTTAGGTTAGGTTTGGTTAGGTTAGGTTAGGTTAGGTTATGTTAGGTTAGGTTGGGTTAGGTTAGGTTAGGTTACGTTAGGTTAAGGTATGAACCGTCGTAAAACCGCAATAAAGAATGTCACTTAGTGAGATGCAGTGTTTTTCACCTTTACAAGTTGGGAACTGCGATATCTAATGTGAAAGCGCTTGAAACCGTCGTAATGCTGTAGAAAGCATTGTAAAGTAGCGAGTAAAACGTTTTCTAACGATAGAAGTGCGAAGGTTATGTTAGGTTGAGTTATGTTAGTTTAAGCTAGGTAGCGTCGTGAAACCACCAAAAACGACGTCATCTAACGAGATAGTGTTGTTTTATTGCGAGTACGAAACTGCGATAGGTAAAATGTTGTGAAAGCACACAAAACGGCATGAACAAGCCAAATACTGCGTGTTGTACCGTTACAAGTGCGAAACTGCTATGTTGTGACATTCTCGGAAAAGCGCATGCAAGTATCGTGACACCTTAAAGAACGATGTCATTTGGCGAGATACAGCGTTCTGTACTGTAATAAGTTGGTGAGAAACTGTGAGGTCAAGCAAATATCGTAATTGTGAACGAAACAGTGTAATTGAGCGTCTTTAGATACAAGTGCGAATGTTAGGCTAGGTTGAGATATCAACCGTCGTAAAACCACATTAAACAATGTCACTTAGTGAGATATAGTGTTCTTCAACATTACAAGTCGGGAACTACGATATCTAATGTGAAAGCGCATGAAACCGTCGTAATCTTGTAGAAAACATTGTAAAGTGGCGAGTAAAACGTTTTCTAACGATAGAAGTGCGAAGGTTAGGTTAGGTTAGGTTAGTTTAAGCTAGGTAGCGTCGTGAAACTACCAAAAACGACGTCATCTAACGAGATAGTGTTGTTTTATAGCGAGTATTAAACTGCGATAGGTGTAATGTTGTGAAAGCACACAAAACGGCATGAACAAGCCAAATACTGCGTGTTCTACCGTTACAAGTGCGAAACTGCTATATTGTGATATTCTCGTTAAAGCGCATGCAAGCATCGTGACACCTTAAAGAACAATGTCATTTAGCGAGATACAGCGTTCTGTACTGCAATAAGTTGGTGAAAAACTGTGAGGTTATGCAAATATCGTAATTGTGAACGAAACAGTGTAATAGAGCGTTTTTTAATACAAGTGCGAATGTTAGGTTAGGTTAAGATATGAACCGTCGTAAAACCGCATTAAACAATGTCACTTAGTGAGATGCAGTGTTTTTCACCATTACAAGTTGGGAACTGCGATATCTAATGTGAAAGCACTTGCAAACGTCGTTAGGTTAGGTTAGGTTAGGTTTGGTTAGGTTAGGTTAGGTTAGGTTATGGTCGGTTAGGTTGGGTTAGGTTAGGTTAGGTTAGGTTAGGTTACGTTAGGTTAAGGTATGAACCGTCGTAAAACCGCAATAAACAATGTCACTTAGTGAGATGCAGTGTTTTTCACCATTACAAGTCGGGAACTGCGATATCTAATGTGAAAGCGCTTGCAAACGTCGTTAGGTTAGGTTAGGTTAGGTTAGGTTTGGTTAGGTTACGTTAGGTTAGGTTAGGTTAGGTTTGGTTAGGTTAGGTTAGGTTAGGTTAGGGTATGTTAGGTAAGGTTTGGTTAGGTTAGGTTAGGTTAGGTTGGTTTAGGTAAGGTTAGGTTAGGTTAAAATATGAACCGCGCTAAAACCGCGTTAAACAATGTCACTTAGTGAGATGCTGTGTTTTTCACCATTACAAGTCGGGAACTGCGATATCTAATGTGAAAGCGCATGAAACCGTCGTAATCTTGTAGAAAACATTGTAAAGTAGCGAATAAAACGTTTTCTAACGATAGAAGTGCGAAGGTTCGGTTAGTTTGAGTTATGTTAGTTTAAGCTAGGTAGCGTCGTGAAACCACCAAAAACGACGTCATCTAACGAGATAGTGTTGTTTTAATGCGAGTACGAAACTGCGACAGGTAAAATGTTGTGAAAGCACTCAAAACGGCATGAACAAGCCAAATACTGCGTGTTGTACCGTTACAAGTGCGAAACTGCTATGTTGTGACATTCTCGGTAAAGCGCATGCAAGTATCGTGAAACCTTAAAGAACGATGTCATTTAGCGAGATACAGCGTTCTGTACTGTAATAAGTTGGTGAGAAACTGTGAGGTCAAGCAAATATCGTAATTGTGAACGAAACAGTGTAATTGAGCGTCTTTAGATACAAGTGCGAATGTTAGGTTAGGTTGACATATCAACCGTCGTAAAACCGCATTAAACAATGTCACTTAGTGAGATGTAGTGTTTTTCAACATTACAAGTCGGGAACTACGATATCTAATGTGAAAGCGCATGAAACCGTCGTAATCTTGTAGAAAACATTGTAAAGTTGCGAGTAAAACGTTTTCTAACGATAGAAGTGCGAACGTTAGGTTAGGTTAGGTTAGTTTAAGCTAGGTAGCGTCGTGAAACTACCAAAAACGACGTCATCTAACGAGATAGTGTTGTTTTATTGCGAGTATTAAACTGCGATAGGTAAAATGTTGTGAATGCACACAAAACGGCATGAACAAGCCAAATACTGCGTGTTCTACCGTTACAAGTGCGAAACTGCTATATTGTGATATTCTCGTTAAAGCGCATGCAAGCATCGTGAAACCTTAAAGAACGATGTCATTTAGCGAGATACAGCGTTCTGTACTGCAATAAGTTGGTGAAAAACTGTGAGGTTATGCAAATATCGTAATTGTGAACGAAACAGTGTAATAGAGCGTTTTTCAATTCAAGTACGAATGTTAGGTTAGGTTAAGATATGAACCGTCGTAAAACCGCATTAAACAATGTCACTTAGTGAGATGCAGTGTTTTTCACCATTACAAGTTGGGAACTGCGATATCTAATGTGAAAGCACTTGCAAACGTCGTTAGGTTAGGTTAGGTTAGGTTTGGTTAGGTTAGGTTAGGTTAGGTTATGGTCGGTTAGGTTGGGTTAGGTTAGGTTAGGTTAGGTTAGGTTACGTTAGGTTAAGGTATGAACCGTCGTAAAACCGCAATAAACAATGTCACTTAGTGAGATGCAGTGTTTTTCACCTTTACAAGTTGGGAACTGCGATATCTAATGTGAAAGCGCATGAAACCGTCGTAATCTTGTAGAAAACATTGTAAAGTGGCGAGTAAAACGTTTTATAACGATAGAAGTGCGAAGGTTAGGTTAGGTTAGGTTAGTTTAAGCTAGGTAGCGTCGTGAAACTACCAAAAACGACGTCATCTAACGAGATAGTGTTGTTTTATAGCGAGTATTAAACTGCGATAGGTGAAATGTTGTGAAAGCACACAAAACGGCATGAACAAGCCAAATACTGCGTGTTCTACCGTTACAAGTGCGAAACTGCTATATTGTGATATTCTCGTTAAATCGCATGCAAGCATCGTGAAACCTTAAAGAATAATGTCATTTAGCGAGATACAGCGTTCTGTACTGCAATAAGTTGGTGAAAAACTGTGAGGTTATGCAAATATCGTAATTGTGAACAAAACAGTGTAATAGAGCGTTTTTAGATACAAGTGCGAATGTTAGGTTAGGTTAAGATATGAACCGTCGTAAAACCGCATTGAACAATGTCAATTACTGAGATGCAGTGTTTTTCACCATTAAAAGTGGGGAACTGCGATATTTAATGTGAAAGCGCTTGCAACCGTCGTTAGGTTAGGTTAGGTTAGGTTAGGTTGGGTTACGTTGGGTTAGGTTAGGTTAGGTTACGTTAGGTTAGGTTAGGTTAGGTTACGTTAGGTTATGTTAGGTTAGGTTAGGTTACGTTAGGTTAGGTTAGGTCAGGTAAGGTTAGGTTACGTTAGAATAGGTTAGGTTAGGTTAGGTTACGTTAGGTTAGGTTAAGTTAGGTTAGGTTAGGTTTGGTTAGGTTAGGTTAGGTTAGCTTAGGTTAGGTTAGGTTGGGTTGGGTTGGGTTAGGTTGGGTTAGGTTAGGTTAGGTTGGGTTAGGTTAGTTTAGGTTAGGTTAAGTTAGGTTAGGTTAAGTTGGGTTGGGTTAGGTTAGGTTAGGTTAGGTAAGGTTAGGTTAGGTTAGGTTAGGGTAAGGTATGAACCGTCGTAAAACCGCATTAAACAATGTCACTTAGTGAGATGCAGTGTTTTTCACCTTTACAAGTTGGGAACTGTGATATCTAATGTCAAAGCGCTTGAAACCGTCGTAATGTTGTAGAAAGCAATGTAAAGTAGCGAGTAAAACGTTTTCTAACGATAGAAGTGCGAAGGTCATGTTAGGTTGAGTTATGTTAGTTTAAGCTAGGTAGCGTCGTGAAACTACAAAAAAAAACGTCATCTAACGAGATAGTGTTGTTTTATTGCGAGTACGAAACTGCGATAGGTGAAATGTTGTGAAAGCACACAAAACGGCATGAACAAGCCAAATACTGCGTGTTCTACCGTTACAAGTGCGAAACTGCTATATTGTGATATTCTCGTTAAAGCGCATGCAAGCATCGTGACACCTTAAAGAACAATGTCATTTAGCGAGATACAGCGTTCTGTACTGCAATAATTGGTGAAAAACTGTGAGGTTATGCAAATATCGTAATTGTGAACGAAACAGTGTAATAGAGCGTTTTTTAATACAAGTGCGAATGTTAGGTTAGGTTAAGATATGAACCGTCGTAAAACCGCATTAATCAATGTCACTTAGTGAGATGCAGTGTTTTTCACCATTACAAGTCGGGAACTACGATATCTAATGTGAAAGCGCTTGCAAACGTCGTTAGGTTAGGTTAGGTTAGGTTAGGTTAGGTTAGGTTACGTTAGGTTAGGTTAGGTTAGGTTTGGTTAGGTTAGGTTAGGTTAGGTTAGGGTATGTTAGGTAAGGTTTGGTTAGGTTAGGTTAGGTTAGGTTGGTTTAGGTAAGGTTAGGTTAGGTTAAAATATGAACCGCGCTAAAACCGCGTTAAACAATGTCACTTAGTGAGATGCTGTGTTTTTCACCATTACAAGTCGGGAACTGCGATATCTAATGTGAAAGCGCATGAAACCGTCGTAATCTTGTAGAAAACATTGTAAACTAGCGAATAAAACGTTTTCTAACGATAGAAGTGCGAAGGTTCGGTTAGTTTGAGTTATGTTAGTTTAAGCTAGGTAGCGTCGTGAAACCACCAAAAACGACGTCATCTAACGAGATAGTGTTGTTTTAATGCGAGTACGAAACTGCGACAGGTAAAATGTTGTGAAAGCACTCAAAACGGCATGAACAAGCCAAATACTGCGTGTTGTACCGTTACAAGTGCGAAACTGCTATGTTGTGACATTCTCGGTAAAGCGCATGCAAGTATCGTGAAACCTTAAAGAACGATGTCATTTAGCGAGATACAGCGTTCTGTACTGTAATAAGTTGGTGAGAAACTGTGAGGTCAAGCAAATATCGTAATTGTGAACGAAACAGTGTAATTGAGCGTCTTTGGATACAAGTGCGAATGTTAGGTTAGGTTGACATATCAACCGTCGTAAAACCGCATTAAACAATGTCACTTAGTGAGATGTAGTGTTTTTCAACATTACAAGTCGGGAACTACGATATCTAATGTGAAAGCGCATGAAACCGTCGTAATCTTGTAGAAAACATTGTAAAGTTGCGAGTAAAACGTTTTCTAACGATAGAAGTGCGAACGTTAGGTTAGGTTAGGTTAGTTTAAGCTAGGTAGCGTCGTGAAACTACAAAAACGACGTCATCTAACGAGATAGTGTTGTTTTATTGCGAGTATTAAACTGCGATAGGTAAAATGTTGTGAATGCACACAAAACGGCATGAACAAGCCAAATACTGCGTGTTCTACCGTTACAAGTGCGAAACTGCTATATTGTGATATTCTCGTTAAAGCGCATGCAAGCATCGTGAAACCTTAAAGAACGATGTCATTTAGCGAGATACAGCGTTCTGTACTGCAATAAGTTGGTGAAGAACTGTGAGGTTATGCAAATATCGTAATTGTGAACGAAACAGTGTAATAGAGCGTTTTTCAATACAAGTACGAATGTTAGGTTAGGTTAAGATATGAACCGTCGTAAAACCGCATTAAACAATGTCACTTAGTGAGATGCAGTGTTGTTCACCATTACAAGTTGGGAACTGCGATATCTAATGTGAAAGCACTTGCAAACGTCGTTAGGTTAGGTTAGGTTAGGTTTGGTTAGGTTAGGTTAGGTTAGGTTATGTTAGGTTAGGTTGGGTTAGGTTAGGTTAGGTTACGTTAGGTTAAGGTATGAACCGTCGTAAAACCGCAATAAACAATGTCACTTAGTGAGATGCAGTGTTTTTCACCTTTACAATTTGGGAACTGCGATATCTAATGTGAAAGCGCATGAAACCGTCGTAATCTTGTAGAAAACATTGTAAAGTGGCGAGTAAAACGTTTTATAACGATAGAAGTGCGAAGGTTAGGTTAGGTTAGGTTAGTTTAAGCTAGGTAGCGTCGTGAAACTACCAAAAACGACGTCATCTAACGAGATAGTGTTGTTTTATAGCGAGTATTAAACTGCGATAGGTGAAATGTTGTGAAAGCACACAAAACGGCATGAACAAGCCAAATACTGCGTGTTCTACCGTTACAAGTGCGAAACTGCTATATTGTGATATTCTCGTTAAATCGCATGCAAGCATCGTGAAACCTTAAAGAATAATGTCATTTAGCGAGATACAGCGTTCTGTACTGCAATAAGTTGGTGAAAAACTGTGAGGTTATGCAAATATCGTAATTGTGAACAAAACAGTGTAATAGAGCGTTTTTAGATACAAGTGCGAATGTTAGGTTAGGTTAAGATATGAACCGTCGTAAAACCGCATTGAACAATGTCAATTACTGAGATGCAGTGTTTTTCACCATTAAAAGTGGGGAACTGCGATATTTAATGTGAAAGCGCTTGCAACCGTCGTTAGGTTAGGTTAGGTTAGGTTAGGCTAGGTTAGGTTAGGTTAGGTTGGGTTGAGTTGGGTTAGGTTAGGTTAGGTTAGGTTAGGTTGGGTTAGGTTAGGTTAGGTTAGGCTACGTTAGGTTAGGTGACGTTAGGTTAGGTTAGGTTAGGTTACTTTACGGTAGGTTAGGTTAGGTAAGGTTAGGTTAGGTTAGGTTGGGTTGGGTGTTGTTGGGTTGGGTTGGGTTAGGTTGGGTTAGGTTAGGTTAGGTTACGTTAGGTTAGGTTAGGTTAGGTTAGGTTACGTTAGGTTATGTTATGTTAGGTTAGGTTACGTTAGGTTAGGTTAGGTCAGGTAAGGTTAGGTTACGTTAGAATAGGTTAGGTTAGGTTAGGTTACGTTAGGTTAGGTTAAGTTAGGTTAGGTTAGGTTTGGTTAGGTTAGGTTAGGTTAGCTTAGGTTAGGTTAGGTTGGGTTGGGTTGGGTTAGGTTGGGTTAGGTTAGGTTAGGTTGGGTTAGGTTAGTTTAGGTTAGGTTAGGTTAGGTTAGGTTAAGTTGGGTTGGGTTAGGTTAGGTTAGGTTAGGTTAGGTAAGGATAGGTTAGGTTAGGTTAGGGTAAGGTATGAACCGTCGTAAAACCGCAATAAACAATGTCACTTAGTGAGATGCAGTGTTTTTCACCTTTACAAGTTGGGAACTGCTATATCTAATGTGAAAGCGCTTGAAACCGTCGTAATGTTGTAGAAAGCAATGTAAAGTAGCGAGTAAAACGTTTTCTAACGATAGAAGTGCGAAGGTTATGTTAGGTTGAGTTATGTTAGTTTAAGCTAGGTAGCGTCGTGAAACCACCAAAAACGACGTCATCTAACGAGATAGTGTTGTTTTATTGCGAGTACGAAACTGCGATAGGTAAAATGTTGTGAAAGAACACAAAACGGCATGAACAAGCCAAATACTGCGTGTTGTACCGTTACAAGTGCGAAAGTGCTATGTTGTGACATTCTCGGTAAAGCGCATGCAAGTATCGTGAAACCTTACAGAACGATGTCATTTAGCGAGATACAGCGTTCTGTACTGTAATAAGTTGGTGAGAAACTGTGAGGTCAAGCAAATATCGTAATTGTGAACGAAACAGTGTAATTGAGCGTCTTTAGATACAAGTGCGAATGTTAGGTTAGGTTGACATATCAACCGTCGTAAAACCGCATTAAACAATGTCACTTACTGAGATGTAGTGTTTTTCACCATTAAAAGTGGGGAACTGCGATATTTAATGTGAAAGCTCTTGCAACCGTCGTTAGGTTAGGTTAGGTTAGGTTAGGTTTGGTTAGGTTAGATTAGGTTAGGTTGGGTTGAGTTGGGTTAGGTTAGGTTAGGTTAGGTTGGGTTAGGTTAGGTTAGGTTAGGTTAGGTTACGTTAGGTTAGGTTACGTTAGGTTAGGTTAGGTTAGGTTACGTTACGTTAGGTTAGGTTAGGTAAGGATAATTTGGTTAAGTTAGGTAAGGTTAGGTTAGGTTAGGTTGGGTTGGGTGATGTTGGGTTGGGTTGGGTTGGGTTAGGTTGGGTTAGGTTAGGTTAGGTTACGTTAGGTTAGGTTAGGTTAGGTTACGTTAGGTTATGTTAGGTTAGGTTAGGTTACGTTAGGTTAGGTTAGGTCAGGTAAGGTTAGGTTACGTTAGAATGGGTTAGGTTAGGTTACGTTAGGTTAGGTTAAGTTAGGTTAGGTTAGGTTTGGTTAGGTTAGGTTAGGTTAGCTTAGGTTAGGTTAGGTTGGGTTGGGTTGGGTTAGGTTGGGTTAGGTTAGGTTAGGTTTGGTTGGGTTAGGTTAGTTTAGGTTAGGTTAGGTTAGGTTAGGTTAGGTTAGGTTAGGTTAGGTTATGTTAGGTTAGGTTGGGTTAGGTTAGGTTAGGTTACGTTAGGTTAAGGTATGAACCGTCGTAAAACTGCAATAAACAATGTCACTTAGTGAGATGCAGTGTTTTTCACCTTTACAAGTTGGGAACTGCGATATCTAATGTGAAAGCGCTTGAAACCGTCGTAATGTTGTAGAAAGCAATGTAAAGTAGCGAGTAAAACGTTTTCTAACGATAGAAGTGCGAAGGTTATGTTAGGTTGAGTTATGTTAGTTTAAGCTAGGTAGCGTCGTGAAACCACCAAAAACGACGTCGTCTAACGAGATAGTGTTGTTTTATTGCGAGTACGAAACTGCGATAGGTAAAATGTTGTGAAAGCACACAAAACGGCATGAACAAGCCAAATACTGCGTGTTGTACCGTTACAAGTGCGAAAGTGCTATGTTGTGACATTCTCGGTAAAGCGCATGCAAGTATCGTGAAACCTTAAAGAACGATGTCATTTAGCGAGATACAGCGTTCTGTACTGTATTAAGTTGGTGAGAAACTGTGAGGTCAAGCAAATATCGTAATTGTGAACGAAACAGTGTAATTGAGCGTCTTTAGATACAAGTGCGAATGTTAGGTTAGGTTGACATATCAACCGTCGTAAAACCGCATTAAACAATGTCACTTAGTGAGATGTAGTGTTTTTCAACATTACAAGTCGGGAACTGCGATATCTAATGTGAAAGCGCATGAAACCGTCGTAATCTTGTAGAAAACATTGTAAAGTAGCGAATAAAACGTTTTCTAACGATAGAAGTGCGAAGGTTCGGTTAGTTTGAGCTAGGTAGCGTCGTGAAACCACCAAAAACGATGTCATCTAACGAGATAGTGTTGTTTTATTGCGAGTACGAAACTGCGATAGGTGAAATATTGGGAAAGCACACAAAATGGCATGAACTAGCCAGATACTGCGTCTTGTGCCGTTACAAGTGCGAAACTGCTTTATTGTGATATTCTCGCTAAAGCGCATGCAAGTATCGTGAAACCTTAAAGAACGATGTCATCTAGCGAGATACAGCGTTCTGTACTGTAATAAGTTGGTGAGAAACTGTGAGGTCAAGCAAATATCGTAATTGTGAACGAAACAGTGTAATTGAGCGTATTTAGATACAAGTGCGAATGTTAGGTTAGGTTGAGATATCAACCGTCGTAAAACCGCATTAAACAATGTCACTTAGTGAGATGTAGTGTTTTTCAACATTACAAGTCGGGAACTAGGATATCTAATGTGAAAGCGCATGAAACCGTCGTAATCGTGTAGAAAACATTGTAAAATTGCGAGTAAAACGTTTTCTAACGATAGAAGTGCGAAGGCTAGGTTAGGTTAGGTTAGTTTAAGCTAGGTAGCGTCGTGAAACTACCAAAAACGACGTCATCTAACGAGATAGTGTTGTTTTATTGCGAGTATTAAACTGCGATAGGTGAAATGTTGTGAATGCACACAAAACGGCATGAAGAAGCCAAATACTGCGTGTTCTACCGTTACAAGTGCGAAACCGCTATATTGTAATATTCTCGTTAAAGCGCATGCAAGCATCGTGAAACCTTAAAGAACAATGTCATTTAGCGAGATACAGCGTTCTGTACTGCAATAAGTTGGTGAAAAACTGTGAGGTTATGCAAATATCGTAATTGTGAACGAAACAGTGTAATAGAGCGTTTTTCAATACAAGTACGAATGTTAGGTTAGGTTAAGATATGAACCGTCGTAAAACCGCATTAAACAATGTCACTTAGTGAGATGCAGTGTTTTTCACCATTACAAGTTGGGAACTGCGATATCTAATGTGAAAGCGCTTGCAAACGTCGTTAGGTTAGGTTAGGTTAGGTTAGGTTAGGTTAGGTTACGTTAGGTTAGGTTTGGTTGGGTTAGGTTAGGTTAGGTTATGTTAGGTTAGGTTGGGTTAGGTTAGGTTAGGTTACGTTAGGTTAAGGTATGAACCGTCGTAAAACCGCAATAAACAATGTCACTTAGTGAGATGCAGTGTTTTTCACCTTTACAAGTTGGGAACTGCGATATCTAATGTGAAAGCGCTTGAAACCGTCGTAATGTTGTAGAAAGCAATGTAAAGTAGCGAGTAAAACGTTTTCTAACGATAGAAGTGCGAAGGTTATGTTAGGTTGAGTTATGTTAGTTTAAGCTAGGTAGCGTCGTGAAACCACCAAAAACGACGTCATCTAACGAGATAGTGTTGTTTTATTGCGAGTACGAAACTGCGATAGGTAAAATGTTGTGAAAGCACACAAAACGGCATGAACAAGCCAAATACTGCGTGTTGTACCGTTACAAGTGCGAAACTGCTATGTTGTGACATTCTCGGAAAAGCGCATGCAAGTATCGTGAAACCTTAAAGAACGATGTCATTTAGCGAGATACAGCGTTCTGTACTGTAATAATTTGGTGAGAAACTGTGAGGTCAAGCAAATATCGTAATTGTGAACGAAACAGTGTAATTGAGCGTCTTTAGATACAAGTGCGAATGTTAGGTTAGGTTGACATATCAACCGTCGTAAAACCGCATTAAACAATGTCACTTAGTGAGATGTAGTGTTTTTCAACATTACAAGTCGGGAACTACGATATCTAATGTGAAAGCGCATGAAACCGTCGTAATCTTGTAGAAAACATTGTAAAGTGGCGAGTAAAACGTTTTCTAACGATAGAAGTGCGAAGGTTAGGTTAGGTTAGGTTAGTTTAAGCTAGGTAGCGTCGTGAAACTACCAAAAACGACGTCATCTAACGAGATAGTGTTGTTTTATAGCGAGTATTAAACTGCGATAGGTGAAATGTTGTGAAAGCACACAAAACGGCATGAACAAGCCAAATACTGCGTGTTCTACCGTTACAAGTGCGAAACTGCTATATTGTGATATTCTCGTTAAAGCGCATGCAAGCATCGTGAAACCTTAAAGAACAATGTCATTTAGCGAGATACAGCGTTCTGTACTGCAATAAGTTGGTGAAAAACTGTGAGGTTATGCAAATATCGTAATTGTGAACGAAACTGTGTAATAGAGCGTTTTTTAATACAAGTGCGAATGTTAGGTTAGGTTAAGATATGAACCGTCGTAAAACCGCATTAATCAATGTCACTTAGTGAGATGCAGTGTTTTTCACCATTACAAGTCGGGAACTGCGATATCTAATGTGAAAGCGCTTGCAAACGTCGTTAGGTTAGGTTAGGTTAGGTTAGGTTACGTTAGGTTAGGTTAGGTTAGGTTTGGTTAGGTTAGGTTAGGTTAGGTTAGGGTATGTTAGGTAAGGTTTGGTTAGGTTAGGTTAGGTTAGGTTAGGTTGGTTTAGGTAAGGTTAGGTTTGGTTAAGATATGAACCGCGCTAAAACCGCGTTAAACAATGTCACTTAGTGAGATGCTGTGTTTTTCACCATTACAAGTCGGGAACTGCGATATCTAATGTGAAAGCGCTTGAAACCGTCGTAATCTTGTAGAAAACATTGTAAAGTAGCGAATAAAACGTTTTCTAACGATAGAAGTGCGAAGGTTCGGTTAGTTTGAGTTATGTTAGTTTAAGCTAGGTAGCGTCGTGAAACCACCAAAAACGACGTCATCTAACGAGATAGTGTTGTTTTAATGCGAGTACGAAACTGCGACAGGTAAAATGTTGTGAAAGCACTCAAAACGGCATGAACAAGCCAAATACTGCGTGTTGTACCGTTACAAGTGCGAAACTGCTATGTTGTGACATTCTCGGTAAAGCGCATGCAAGTATCGTGAAACCTTAAAGAACGATGTCATTTAGCGAGATACAGCGTTCTGTACTGTAATAAGTTGGTGAGAAACTGTGAGGTCAAGCAAATATCGTAATTGTGAACGAAACAGTGTAATTGAGCGTCTTTAGATACAAGTGCGAATGTTAGGTTAGGTTGACATATCAACCGTCGTAAAACCGCAATTAACAATGTCACTTAGTGAGATGTAGTGTTTTTCAACATTACAAGTCGGGAACTACGATATCTAATGTGAAAGCGCATGAAACCGTCGTAATCTTGTAGAAAACATTGTAAAGTTGCGAGTAAAACGTTTTCTAACGATAGAAGTGCGAACGTTAGGTTAGGTTAGGTTAGTTTAAGCTAGGTAGCGTCGTGAAACTACCAAAAACGACGTCATCTAACGAGATAGTGTTGTTTTATTGCGAGTATTAAACTGCGATAGGTAAAATGTTGTGAATGCACACAAAACGGCATGAACAAGCCAAATACTGCGTGTTCTACCGTTACAAGTGCGAAACTGCTATATTGTGATATTCTCGTTAAAGCGCATGCAAGCATCGTGAAACCTTAAAGAACGATGTCATTTAGCGAGATACAGCGTTCTGTACTGCAATAAGTTGGTGAAAAACTGTGAGGTTATGCAAATATCGTAATTGTGAACGAAACAGTGTAATAGAGCGTTTTTCAATACAAGTACGAATGTTAGGTTAGGTTAAGATATGAACCGTCGTAAAACCGCATTAACAATGTCACTTAGTGAGATGCAGTGTTTTTCACCATTACAAGTTGGGAACTGCGATATCTAATGTGAAAGCACTTGCAAACGTCGTTAGGTTAGGTTAGGTTAGGTTTGGTTAGGTTAGGTTAGGTTAGGTTATGTTAGGTTAGGTTGGGTTAGGTTAGGTTAGGTTACGTTAGGTTAAGGTATGAACCGTCGTAAAACCGCAATAAACAATGTCACTTAGTGAGATGCAGTGTTTTTCACCTTTACAAGTTGGGAACTGCGATATCTAATGTGAAAGCGCTTGAAACCGTCGTAATGTTGTAGAAAGCAATATAAAGTAGCGAGTAAAACGTTTTCTAACGATAGAAGTGCGAAGGTTATGTTAGGTTGAGTTATGTTAGTTTAAGCTAGGTAGCGTCGTGAAACCACCAAAAACGACGTCATCTAACGAGATAGTGTTGTTTTATTGCGAGTACGAAACTGCGATAGGCAAAATGTTGTGAAAGCACACAAAACGGCATGAACAAGCCAAATACTGCGTGTTGTACCGTTACAAGTGCGAAAGTGCTATGTTGTGACATTCTCGGTAAAGCGCATGCAAGTATCGTGAAACCTTAAAGAACGATGTCATTTAGCGAGATACAGCGTTCTGTACTGTAATAAGTTGGTGAGAAACTGTGAGGTCAAGCAAATATCGTAATTGTGAACGAAACTGTGTAATTGAGCGTCTTTAGATACAAGTGCGAATGTTAGGTTAGGTTGACATATCAACCGTCGTAAAACCGCATTAAACAATGTCACTTAGTGAGATGTAGTGTTTTTCAACATTACAAGTCGGGAACTACGATATATAATGTGAAAGCGCATGAAACCGTCGTAATCTTGTAGAAAACATTGTAAAGTGGCGAGTAAAACGTTTTATAACGATAGAAGTGCGAAGGTTAGGTTAGGTTAGGTTAGTTTAAGCTAGGTAGCGTCGTGAAACTACCAAAAACGACGTCATCTAACGAGATAGTGTTGTTTTATAGCGAGTATTAAACTGCGATAGGTGAAATGTTGTGAAAGCACACAAAAAGGCATGAACAAGCCAAATACTGCGTGTTCTACCGTTACAAGTGCGAAACTGCTATATTGTGATATTCTCGTTAAATCGCATGCAAGCATCGTGAAACCTTAAAGAACAATGTCATTTAGCGAGATACAGCGTTCTGTACTGCAATAAGTTGGTGAAAAACTGTGAGGTTATGCAAATATCGTAATTGTGAACAAAACAGTGTAATAGAGCGTTTTTAGATACAAGTGCGAATGTTAGGTTAGGTTAAGATATGAACCGTCGTAAAACCGCATTAAACAATGTCAATTACTGAGATGCAGTGTTTTTCACCATTAAAAGTGGGGAACTGCGATATTTAATGTGAAAGCGCTTGCAACCGTCGTTAGGTTAGGTTAGGTTAGGTTAGGTTAGGTTAGGTTAGGTTAGGTTTGGTTAGGTTAGGTTAGGTTTGGTTAGGTTAGATTAGGTTAGGTTGGGTTGAGTTGGGTTAGGTTAGGTTAGGTTAGGTTAGGTTGGGTTAGGTTAGGTTAGGTTAGGTTACGTTAGGTTAGGTTACATTAGGTTAGGTTAGGTTAGGTTACGTTACGTTAGGTTAGGTTAGGTAAGGTTAGGTTAGGTTAGGTTAGGTTGGGTTGGGTGTTGTTGGGTTGGGTTGGGTTGGGTTAGGTTGGGTTAGGTTAGGTTAGGTTACGTTAGGTTAGGTTAGGTTAGGTTAGGTTACGTTAGGTTAGGTTAGGTTACGTTAAGTTAGGTTAGGTCAGGTAAGGTTAGGTTACGTTAGAATAGGTTAGGTTAGGTTAGGTTACGTTAGGTTAGGTTAAGTTAGGTTAGGTTAGGTTTGGTTAGGTTAGGTTAGGTTAGCTTAGGTTAGGTTAGGTTGGGTTGGGTTGGGTTAGGTTGGGTTAGGTTAGGTTAGGTTGGGTTAGGTTAGTTTAGGTTAGGTTAGGTTAGGTTAGGTTAAGTTGGGTTGGGTTAGGTTAGGTTAGGTTAGGTTAGGTAAGGTTAGGTTAGGTTAGGTTAGGTTAAGGTATGAACCGTCGTAAAACCGCATTAAACAATGTCACTTAGTGAGATGCAGTGTTTTTCACCTTTACAATTTGGGAACTGTGATATCTAATGTGAAAGCGCTTGAAACCGTCGTAATGTTGTAGAAAGCAATGTAAAGTAGCGAGTAAAACGTTTTCTAACGATAGAAGTGCGAAGGTCATGTTAGGTTGAGTTATGTTAGTTTAAGCTAGGTAGCGTCGTGAAACTACCAAAAACAACGTCATCTAACGAGATAGTGTTGTTTTATTGCGAGTACGAAACTGCGATAGGTGAAATGTTGTGAAAGCACACAAAACGGCATGAACAAGCCAAATACTGCGTGTTGTACCGTTACAAGTGCGAAACTGCTATGTTGTGATATTCTCGTTAAAGCGCATGCAAGCATCGTGAAACCTTAAAGAACGATGTCATTTAGCGAGATACAGCGTTCTGTACTGCAATAAGTTGGTGAAAAACTGTGAGGTTATGCAAATATCCTAATTGTGAACGAAACAGTGTAATAGAGCGTTTTTTAATACAAGTGCGAATGTTAGGTTAGGTTAAGATATGAACCGTCGTAAAACCGCATTAAACAATGTCACTTAGTGAGATGCAGTGTTTTTCACCATTACAAGTTGGGAACTGCGATATCTAATGTGAAAGCACTTGCAAACGTCGTTAGGTTAGGTTAGGTTAGGTTAGGTTACGTTAGGTTAGGTTTGGTTAGGATAGGTTAGGTTAGGTTATGTTAGGTTAGGTTGGGTTAGGTTAGGTTAGGTTACGTTAGGTTAAGGTATGAACCGTCGTAAAACCGCATTAAACAATGTCACTTAGTGAGATGCAGTGTTTTTCACCTTTACAAGTTGGGAACTGTGATATCTAATGTGAAAGCGCTTGAAACCGTCGTAATGTTGTAGAAAGCAATGTAAAGTAGCGAGTAAAACGTTTTCTAACGATAGAAGTGCGAAGGTCATGTTAGGTTGAGTTATGTTAGGTTAAGCTAGGTAGCGTCGTGAAACCACCAAAAACGACGTCATCTAACGAGATAGTGTTGTTTTATTGCGAGTACGAAACTGCGATAGGTAAAATGTTGTGAAAGCACACAAAACGGCATGAACAAGCCAAATACTGCGTGTTGTACCGTTACAAGTGCGAAAGTGCTATGTTGTGACATTCTCGGTAAAGCGCATGCAAGTATCGTGAAACCTTACAGAACGATGTCATTTAGCGAGATACAGCGTTCTGTACTGTAATAAGTTGGTGAGAAACTGTGAGGTCAAGCAAATATCGTAATTGTGAACGAAACAGTGTAATTGAGCGTCTTTAGATACAAGTGCGAATGTTAGGTTAGGTTGACATATCAACCGTCGTAAAACCGCATTAAACAATGTCACTTAGTGAGATGTAGTGTTTTTCAACATTACAAGTCGGGAACTACGATATCTAATGTGAAAGCGCTTGAAACCGTCGTAATCTTGTAGAAAACATTGTAAAGTAGCGAATAAAACGTTTTCTAACGATAGAAGTGCGAAGGTTCGGTTAGTTTGAGTTATGTTAGTTTAAGCTAGGTAGCGTCGTGAAACCACCAAAAACGACGTCATCTAACGAGATAGTGTTGTTTTAATGCGAGTACGAAACTGCGACAGGTAAAATGTGAAAGCACTCAAAACGGCATGAACAAGCCAAATACTGCGTGTGGTACCGTTACAAGTGCGAAACTGCTATGTTGTGACATTCTCGGTAAAGCGCATGCAAGTATCGTGAAACCTTAAAGAACGATGTCATTTAGCGAGATACAGCGTTCTGTACTGTAATAAGTTGGTGAGAAACTGTGAGGTCAAGCAAATATCGTAATTGTGAACGAAACAGTGTAATTGAGCGTCTTTAGATACAAGTGCGAATGTTAGGTTAGGTTGACATATCAACCGTCGTAAAACCGCATTAAACAATGTCACTTAGTGAGATGTAGTGTTTTTCAACATTACAAGTCGGGAACTACGATATCTAATGTGAAAGCGCATGAAACCGTCGTAATCTTGTAGAAAACATTGTAAAGTTGCGAGTAAAACGTTTTCTAACGATAGAAGTGCGAACGTTAGGTTAGGTTAGGTTAGTTTAAGCTAGGTAGCGTCGTGAAACTACCAAAAACGACGTCATCTAACGAGATAGTGTTGTTTTATTGCGAGTATTAAACTGCGATAGGTAAAATGTTGTGAATGCACACAAAACGGCATGAACAATCCAAATACTGCGTGTTCTACCGTTACAAGTGCGAAACTGCTATATTGTGATATTCTCGTTAAAGCGCATGCAAGCATCGTGAAACCTTAAAGAACGATGTCATTTAGCGAGATACAGCGTTCTGTACTGCAATAAGTTGGTGAAAAACTGTGAGGTTATGCAAATATCGTAATTGTGAACGAAACAGTGTAATAGAGCGTTTTTCAATACAAGTACGAATGTTAGGTTAGGTTAAGATATGAACCGTCGTAAAACCGCATTAAACAATGTCACTTAGTGAGATGCAGTGTTTTTCACCATTACAAGTTGGGAACTGCGATATCTAATGTGAAAGCACTTGCAAACGTCGTTAGGTTAGGTTAGGTTAGGTTTGGTTAGGTTAGGTTAGGTTAGGTTATGTTAGGTTAGGTTGGGTTAGGTTAGGTTAGGTTACGTTAGGTTAAGGTATGAACCGTCGTAAAACCGCAATAAACAATGTCACTTAGTGAGATGCAGTGTTTTTCACCTTTACAAGTTGGGAACTGCGATATCTAATGTGAAAGCGCTTGAAACCGTCGTAATGTTGTAGAAAGCAATGTAAAGTAGCGAGTAAAACGTTTTCTAACGATAGAAGTGCGAAGGTTATGTTAGGTTGAGTTATGTTAGTTTAAGCTAGGTAGCGTCGTGAAACCACCAAAAACGACGTCATCTAACGAGATAGTGTTGTTTTATTGCGAGTACGAAACTGCGATAGGCAAAATGTTGTGAAAGCACACAAAACGGCATGAACAAGCCAAATACTGCGTGTTGTACCGTTACAAGTGCGAAAGTGCTATGTTGTGACATTCTCGGTAAAGCGCATGCAAGTATCGTGAAACCTTAAAGAACGATGTCATTTAGCGAGATAAAGCGTTCTGTACTGTAATAAGTTGGTGAGAAACTGTGAGGTCAAGCAAATATCGTAATTGTGAACGAAACTGTGTAATTGAGCGTCTTTAGATACAAGTGCGAATGTTAGGTTAGGTTGACATATCAACCGTCGTAAAACCGCATTAAACAATGTCACTTAGTGAGATGTAGTGTTTTTCAACATTACAAGTCGGGAACTACGATATATAATGTGAAAGCGCATGAAACCGTCGTAATCTTGTAGAAAACATTGTAAAGTGGCGAGTAAAACGTTTTATAACGATAGAAGTGCGAAGGTTAGGTTAGGTTAGGTTAGTTTAAGCTAGGTAGCGTCGTGAAACTACCAAAAACGACGTCATCTAACGAGATAGTGTTGTTTTATAGCGAGTATTAAACTGCGATAGGTGAAATGTTGTGAAAGCACACAAAACGGCATGAACAAGCCAAATACTGCGTGTTCTACCGTTACAAGTGCGAAACTGCTATATTGTGATATTCTCGTTAAATCGCATGGAAGCATCGTGAAACCTTAAAGAACAATGTCATTTAGCGAGATACAGCGTTCTGTACTGCAATAAGTTGGTGAAAAACTGTGAGGTTATGCAAATATCGTAATTGTGAACAAAACAGTGTAATAGAGCGTTTTTAGATACAAGTGCGAATGTTAGGTTAGGTTAAGATATGAACCGTCGTAAAACCGCATTAAACAATGTCAATTACTGAGATGCAGTGTTTTTCACCATTAAAAGTGGGGAACTGCGATATTTAATGTGAAAGCGCTTGCAACCGTCGTTAGGTTAGGTTAGGTTAGGTTAGGTTAGGTTAGGTTAGGTTAGGTTAGGTTAGGTTAGGTTTGGTTAGGTTAGATTAGGTTAGGTTGGGTTGAGTTGGGTTAGGTTAGGTTAGGTTAGGTTAGGTTGGGTTAGGTTAGGTTAGGTTAGGTTACGTTAGGTTAGGTTACGTTAGGTTAGGTTAGGTTAGGTTACGTTACGTTAGGTTAGGTTAGGTAAGGTTAGGTTAGGTTAGGTTAGGTTGGGTTGGGTGTTGTTGGGTTGGGTTGGGTTGGGTTAGGTTGGGTTAGGTTAGGTTAGGTTACGTTAGGTTAGGTTAGGTTAGGTTAGGTTACGTTAGGTTAGGTTAGGTTACGTTAGGTTAGGTTAGGTCAGGTAAGGTTAGGTTACGTTAGAATAGGTTAGGTTAGGTTACGTTAGGTTAGGTTAAGTTAGGTTAGGTTAGGTTTGGTTAGGTTAGGTTAGGTTAGCTTAGGTTAGGTTAGGTTGGGTTGGGTTAGGTTGGGTTAGGTTAGGTTAGGTTGGGTTAGGTTAGTTTAGGTTAGGTTAGGTTAGGTTAGGTTAAGTTGGGTTGGGTTAGGTTAGGTTAGGTTAGGTTAGGTAAGGTTAGGTTAGGTTAGGTTAGGTTAAGGTATGAACCGTCGTAAAACCGCATTAAACAATGTCACTTAGTGAGATGCAGTGTTTTTCACCTTTACAATTTGGGAACTGTGATATCTAATGTGAAAGCGCTTGAAACCGTCGTAATGTTGTAGAAAGCAATGTAAAGTAGCGAGTAAAACGTTTTCTAACGATAGAAGTGCGAAGGTCATGTTAGGTTGAGTTATGTTAGTTTAAGCTAGGTAGCGTCGTGAAACTACCAAAAACAACGTCATCTAACGAGATAGTGTTGTTTTATTGCGAGTACGAAACTGCGATAGGTGAAATGTTGTGAAAGCACACAAAACGGCATGAACAAGCCAAATACTGCGTGTTGTACCGTTACAAGTGCGAAACTGCTATGTTGTGATATTCTCGTTAAAGCGCATGCAAGCATCGTGAAACCTTAAAGAACGATGTCATTTAGCGAGATACAGCGTTCTGTACTGCAATAAGTTGGTGAAAAACTGTGAGGTTATGCAAATATCCTAATTGTGAACGAAACAGTGTAATAGAGCGTTTTTTAATACAAGTGCGAATGTTAGGTTAGGTTAAGATATGAACCGTCGTAAAACCGCATTAAACAATGTCACTTAGTGAGATGCAGTGTTTTTCACCATTACAAGTTGGGAACTGCGATATCTAATGTGAAAGCACTTGCAAACGTCGTTAGGTTAGGTTAGGTTAGGTTAGGTTAGGTTACGTTAGGTTAGGTTTGGTTAGGATAGGTTAGGTTAGGTTATGTTAGGTTAGGTTGGGTTAGGTTAGGTTAGGTTACGTTAGGTTAAGGTATGAACCGTCGTAAAACCGCATTAAACAATGTCACTTAGTGAGATGCAGTGTTTTTCACCTTTACAAGTTGGGAACTGTGATATCTAATGTGAAAGCGCTTGAAACCGTCGTAATGTTGTAGAAAGCAATGTAAAGTAGCGAGTAAAACGTTTTCTAACGATAGAAGTGCGAAGGTCATGTTAGGTTGAGTTATGTTAGGTTAAGCTAGGTAGCGTCGTGAAACCACCAAAAACGACGTCATCTAACGAGATAGTGTTGTTTTATTGCGAGTATGAAACTGCGATAGGTAAAATGTTGTGAAAGCACACAAAACGGCATGAACAAGCCAAATACTGCGTGTTGTACCGTTACAAGTGCGAAAGTGCTATGTTGTGACATTCTCGGTAAAGCGCATGCAAGTATCGTGAAACCTTACAGAACGATGTCATTTAGCGAGATACAGCGTTCTGTACTGTAATAAGTTGGTGAGAAACTGTGAGGTCAAGCAAATATCGTAATTGTGAACGAAACAGTGTAATTGAGCGTCTTTAGATACAAGTGCGAATGTTAGGTTAGGTTGACATATCAACCGTCGTAAAACCGCATTAAACAATGTCACTTAGTGAGATGTAGTGTTTTTCAACATTACAAGTCGGGAACTACGATATCTAATGTGAAAGCGCTTGAAACCGTCGTAATCTTGTAGAAAACATTGTAAAGTAGCGAATAAAACGTTTTCTAACGATAGAAGTGCGAAGGTTCGGTTAGTTTGAGTTATGTTAGTTTAAGCTAGGTAGCGTCGTGAAACCACCAAAAACGACGTCATCTAACGAGATAGTGTTGTTTTAATGCGAGTACGAAACTGCGACAGGTAAAATGTGAAAGCACTCAAAACGGCATGAACAAGCCAAATACTGCGTGTGGTACCGTTACAAGTGCGAAACTGCTATGTTGTGACATTCTCGGTAAAGCGCATGCAAGTATCGTGAAACCTTAAAGAACGATGTCATTTAGCGAGATACAGCGTTCTGTACTGTAATAAGTTGGTGAGAAACTGTGAGGTCAAGCAAATATCGTAATTGTGAACGAAACAGTGTAATTGAGCGTCTTTAGATACAAGTGCGAATGTTAGGTTAGGTTGACATATCAACCGTCGTAAAACCGCATTAAACAATGTCACTTAGTGAGATGTAGTGTTTTTCAACATTACAAGTCGGGAACTACGATATCTAATGTGAAAGCGCATGAAACCATAGTAATCTTGTAGAAAACATTGTAAAGTTGCGAGTAAAACGTTTTCTAACGATAGAAGTGCGAACGTTAGGTTAGGTTAGGTTAGTTTAAGCTAGGTAGCGTCGTGAAACTACCAAAAACGACGTCATCTAACGAGATAGTGTTGTTTTATTGCGAGTATTAAACTGCGATAGGTAAAATGTTGTGAATGCACACAAAACGGCATGAACAATCCAAATACTGCGTGTTCTACCGTTACAAGTGCGAAACTGCTATATTGTGATATTCTCGTTAAAGCGCATGCAAGCATCGTGAAACCTTAAAGAACGATGTCATTTAGCGAGATACAGCGTTCTGTACTGCAATAAGTTGGTGAAAAACTGTGAGGTTATGCAAATATCGTAATTGTGAACGAAACAGTGTAATAGAGCGTTTTTCAATACAAGTACGAATGTTAGGTTAGGTTAAGATATGAACCGTCGTAAAACCGCATTAAACAATGTCACTTAGTGAGATGCAGTGTTTTTCACCCTTACAAGTTGGGAACTGCGATATCTAATGTGAAAGCACTTGCAAACGTCGTTAGGTTAGGTTAGGTTAGGTTTGGTTAGGTTAGGTTAGGTTAGGTTATGTTAGGTTAGGTTGGGTTAGGTTAGGTTAGGTTACGTTAGGTTAAGGTATGAACCGTCGTAAAACCGCAATAAACAATGTCACTTAGTGAGATGCAGTGTTTTTCACCTTTACAAGTTGGGAACTGCGATATCTAATGTGAAAGCGCTTGAAACCGTCGTAATGTTGTAGAAAGCAATGTAAAGTAGCGAGTAAAACGTTTTCTAACGATAGAAGTGCGAAGGTTATGTTAGGTTGAGTTATGTTAGTTTAAGCTAGGTAGCGTCGTGAAACCACCAAAAACGACGTCATCTAACGAGATAGTGTTGTTTTATTGCGAGTACGAAACTGCGATAGGCAAAATGTTGTGAAAGCACACAAAACGGCATGAACAAGCCAAATACTGCGTGTTGTACCGTTACAAGTGCGAAAGTGCTATGTTGTGACATTCTCGGTAAAGCGCATGCAAGTATCGTGAAACCTTAAAGAACGATGTCATTTAGCGAGATAAAGCGTTCTGTACTGTAATAAGTTGGTGAGAAACTGTGAGGTCAAGCAAATATCGTAATTGTGAACGAAACTGTGTAATTGAGCGTCTTTAGATACAAGTGCGAATGTTAGGTTAGGTTGACATATCAACCGTCGTAAAACCGCATTAAACAATGTCACTTAGTGAGATGTAGTGTTTTTCAACATTACAAGTCGGGAACTACGATATATAATGTGAAAGCGCATGAAACCGTCGTAATCTTGTAGAAAACATTGTAAAGTGGCGAGTAAAACGTTTTATAACGATAGAAGTGCGAAGGTTAGGTTAGGTTAGGTTAGTTTAAGCTAGGTAGCGTCGTGAAACTACCAAAAACGACGTCATCTAACGAGATAGTGTTGTTTTATAGCGAGTATTAAACTGCGATAGGTGAAATGTTGTGAAAGCACACAAAACGGCATGAACAAGCCAAATACTGCGTGTTCTACCGTTACAAGTGCGAAACTGCTATATTGTGATATTCTCGTTAAATCGCATGGAAGCATCGTGAAACCTTAAAGAACAATGTCATTTAGCGAGATACAGCGTTCTGTACTGCAATAAGTTGGTGAAAAACTGTGAGGTTATGCAAATATCGTAATTGTGAACAAAACAGTGTAATAGAGCGTTTTTAGATACAAGTGCGAATGTTAGGTTAGGTTAAGATATGAACCGTCGTAAAACCGCATTAAACAATGTCAATTACTGAGATGCAGTGTTTTTCACCATTAAAAGTGGGGAACTGCGATATTTAATGTGAAAGCGCTTGCAACCGTCGTTAGGTTAGGTTAGGTTAGGTTAGGTTAGGTTAGGTTAGGTTAGGTTAGGTTAGGTTAGGTTTGGTTAGGTTAGATTAGGTTAGGTTGGGTTGAGTTGGGTTAGGTTAGGTTAGGTTAGGTTAGGTTGGGTTAGGTTAGGTTAGGTTAGGTTACGTTAGCTTAGGTTACGTTAGGTTAGGTTAGGTTAGGTTACGTTACGTTAGGTTAGGTTAGGTAAGGTTAGGTTAGGTTTGGTTAGGTTGGGTTGGGTGTTGTTGGGTTGGGTTGGGTTGGGTTAGGTTGGGTTAGGTTAGGTTAGGTTACGTTAGGTTAGGTTAGGTTAGGTTAGGTTACGTTAGGTTAGGTTAGGTTACGTTAGGTTAGGTTAGGTCAGGTAAGGTTAGGTTACGTTAGAATAGGTTAGGTTAGGTTACGTTAGGTTAGGTTAAGTTAGGTTAGGTTAGGTTTGGTTAGGTTAGGTTAGGTTAGCTTAGGTTAGGTTAGGTTGGGTTGGGTTAGGTTGGGTTAGGTTAGGTTAGGTTGGGTTAGGTTAGTTTAGGTTAGGTTAGGTTAGGTTAGGTTAAGTTGGGTTGGGTTAGGTTAGGTTAGGTTAGGTTAGGTAAGGTTAGGTTAGGTTAGGTTAGGTTAAGGTATGAACCGTCGTAAAACCGCATTAAACAATGTCACTTAGTGAGATGCAGTGTTTTTCACCTTTACAATTTGGGAACTGTGATATCTAATGTGAAAGCGCTTGAAACCGTCGTAATGTTGTAGAAAGCAATGTAAAGTAGCGAGTAAAACGTTTTCTAACGATAGAAGTGCGAAGGTCATGTTAGGTTGAGTTATGTTAGTTTAAGCTAGGTAGCGTCGTGAAACTACCAAAAACAACGTCATCTAACGAGATAGTGTTGTTTTATTGCGAGTACGAAACTGCGATAGGTGAAATGTTGTGAAAGCACACAAAACGGCATGAACAAGCCAAATACTGCGTGTTGTACCGTTACAAGTGCGAAACTGCTATGTTGTGATATTCTCGTTAAAGCGCATGCAAGCATCGTGAAACCTTAAAGAACGATGTCATTTAGCGAGATACAGCGTTCTGTACTGCAATAAGTTGGTGAAAAACTGTGAGGTTATGCAAATATCCTAATTGTGAACGAAACAGTGTAATAGAGCGTTTTTTAATACAAGTGCGAATGTTAGGTTAGGTTAAGATATGAACCGTCGTAAAACCGCATTAAACAATGTCACTTAGTGAGATGCAGTGTTTTTCACCATTACAAGTTGGGAACTGCGATATCTAATGTGAAAGCACTTGCAAACGTCGTTAGGTTAGGTTAGGTTAGGTTAGGTTAGGTTAGGTTACGTTAGGTTAGGTTTGGTTAGGTTAGGTTAGGTTAGGTTATGTTAGGTTAGGTTGGGTTAGGTTAGGTTAGGTTACGTTAGGTTAAGGTATGAACCGTCGTAAAACCGCATTAAACAATGTCACTTAGTGAGATGCAGTGTTTTTCACCTTTACAAGTTGGGAACTGTGATATCTAATGTGAAAGCGCTTGAAACCGTCGTAATGTTGTAGAAAGCAATGTAAAGTAGCGAGTAAAACGTTTTCTAACGATAGAAGTGCGAAGGTTTTGTAAGGTTGAGTTATGATAGGTTAAGCTAGGTAGCGTCGTGAAACCACCAAAAACGACGTCATCTAACGAGATAGTGTTGTTTTATTGCGAGTACGAAACTGCGATACGTAAAATGTTGTGAAAGCACACAAAACGGCATGAACAAGCCAAATACTGCGTGTTGTACCGTTACAAGTGCGAAAGTGCTATGTTGTGACATTCTCGGTAAAGCGCATGCAAGTATCGTGAAACCTTACAGAACGATGTCATTTAGCGAGATACAGCGTTCTGTACTGTAATAAGTTGGTGAGAAACTGTGAGGTCAAGCAAATATCGTAATTGTGAACGAAACAGTGTAATTGAGCGTCTTTAGATACAAGTGCGAATGTTAGGTTAGGTTGACATATCAACCGTCGTAAAACCGCATTAAACAATGTCACTTAGTGAGATGTAGTGTTTTTCAACATTACAAGTCGGGAACTACGATATCTAATGTGAAAGCGCATGAAACCGTCGTAATCTTGTAGAAAACATTGTAAAGTGGCGAGTAAAACGTTTTCTAACGATAGAAGTGCGAAGGTTAGGTTAGGTTAGGTTAGTTTAAGCTAGGTAGCGTCGTGAAACTACCAAAAACGACGTCATCTAACGAGATAGTGTTGTTTTATAGCGAGTAATAAACTGCGATAGGTGAAATGTTGTGAAAGCACACAAAACGGCATGAACAAGCCAAATACTGCGTGTTCTACCGTTACAAGTGCGAAACTGCTATATTGTCATATTCTCGTTAAATCGCATGCAAGCATCGTGAAACCTTAAAGAACAATGTCATTTAGCGAGATACAGCGTTCTGTACTGCAATAAGTTGGTGAAAAACTGTGAGGTTATGCAAATATCGTAATTGTGAACAAAACAGTGTAATAGAGCGTTTTTAGATACAAGTGCGAATGTTAGGTTAGGTTAAGATATGAACCGTCGTAAAACCGCATTAAACAATGTCAATTACTGAGATGCAGTGTTTTTCACCATTAAAAGTGGGGAACTGCGATATTTATTGTGAAAGCGCTTGCAACCGTCGTTAGGTTAGGTTAGGTTAGGTTAGGTTAGGTTTGGTTAGGTTAGGTTAGGTTAGGTTAGGTTAGATTAGGTTAGGTTGGGTTGAGTTGGGTTAGGTTAGGTTAGGTTAGGTTAGGTTGGGTTAGGTTAGGTTAGGTTAGGTTAGGTTACGTTAGGTTAGGTTACGTTAGGTTAGGTTAGGTTAGGTTACGTTACGTTAGGTTAGGTTAGGTAAGGATAATTTGGTTAGGTTCGGTAAGGTTAGGTTAGGTTAGGTTAGGTTGGGTTGGGTTGGGTTGGGTTAGGTTGGGTTAGGTTAGGTTAGGTTACGTTAGGTTAGGTTAGGTTACGTTAGGTTATGTTAGGTTAGGTTAGGTTACGTTAGGTTAGGTTAGGTCAGGTAAGGTTAGGTTACATTAGAATAGGTTAGGTTAGGTTACGTTAGGTTAGGTTAAGTTAGGTTAGGTTAGGTTTGGTTAGGTTAGGTTAGGTTAGCTTAGGTTAGGTTGGGTTGGGTTGGGTTAGGTTGGGTCAGGTTAGGTTAGGTTGGGTTAGGTTAGTTTAGGTTAGGTTAGGTTAGGTTAGGTTAAGTTGGGTTGGGTTAGGTTAGGTTAGGTTAGGTAAGGTTAGGTTAGGTTAGGTTAGGTTAAGGTATGAACCGTCGTAAAACCGCATTAAACAATGTCACTTAGTGAGATGCAGTGTTTTTCACCTTTACAAGTTGGGAACTGTGATATCTAATGTGAAAGCGCTTGAAACCGTCGTAATGTTGTAGAAAGCAATGTAAAGTAGCGAGTAAAACGTTTTCTAACGATAGAAGTGCGAAGGTCATGTTAGGTTGAGTTATGTTAGTTTAAGCTAGGTAGCGTCGTGAAACCACCAAAAACGACGTCATCTAACGAGATAGTGTTGTTTTATTGCGAGTACGAAACTGCGATAGGTAAAATGTTGTGAAAGCACACAAAACGGCATGAACAAGCCAAATACTGCGTGTTGTACCGTTACAAGTGCGAAAGTGCTATGTTGTGACATTCTCGGTAAAGCGCATGCAAGTATCGTGAAACCTTAAAGAACGATGTCATTTAGCGAGATACAGCGTTCTGTACTGTAATAAGTTGGTGAGAAACTGTGAGGTCAAGCAAATATCGTAATTGTGAACGAAACAGTGTAATTGAGCGTCTTTAGATACAAGTGCGAATGTTAGGTTAGGTTGACATATCAACCGTCGTAAAACCGCATTAAACAATGTCACTTAGTGAGATGTAGTGTTTTTCAACATTACAAGTCGGGAACTACGATATCTAATGTGAAAGCGCATGAAACCGTCGTAATCTTGTAGATAACATTGTAAAGTGGCGAGTAAAACGTTTTCTAACGATAGAAGTGCGAAGGTTAGGTTAGGTTAGGTTAGTTTAAGCTAGGTAGCGTCGTGAAACTACCAAAAACGACGTCATCTAACGAGATAGTGTTGTTTTATAGCGAGTATTAAACTGCGATAGGTGAAATGTTGTGAAAGCACACAAAACGGCATGAACAAGCCAAATACTGCGTGTTCTACCGTTACAAGTGCGAAACTGCTATATTGTGATATTCTCGTTAAATCGCATGCAAGCATCGTGAAACCTTAAAGAACAATGTCATTTAGCGAGATACAGCGTTCTGTACTGCAATAAGTTGGTGAAAAACTGTGAGGTTATGCAAATATCGTAATTGTGAACAAAACAGTGTAATAGAGCGTTTTTAGATACAAGTGCGAATGTTAGGTTAGGTTAAGATATGAACCGTCGTAAAACCGCATTAAACAATGTCAATTACTGAGATGCAGTGTTTTTCACCATTAAATGTGGGGAACTGCGATATTTATTGTGAAAGCGCTTGCAACCGTCGTTAGGTTAGGTTAGGTTAGGTTAGGTTAGGTTTGGTTAGGTTAGGTTAGGTTAGGTTAGATTAGGTTAGGTTGGGTTGAGTTGGGTTAGGTTAGGTTAGGTTAGGTTAGGTTGGGTTAGGTTAGGTTAGGTTAGGTTAGGTTACGTTAGGTTAGGTTACGTTAGGTTAGGTTAGGTTAGGTTACGTTACGTTATGTTAGGTTAGGTAAGGATAATTTGGTTAGGTTCGGTAAGGTTAGGTTAGGTTAGGTTAGGTTGGGTTGGGTGTTGTTGGGTTGGGTTGGGTTGGGTTAGGTTGGGTTAGGTTAGGTTAGGTTACGTTAGGTTAGGTTAGGTTAGGTTACGTTAGGTTATGTTAGGTTAGGTTAGGTTACGTTAGGTTAGGTTAGGTCAGGTAAGGTTAGGTTACATTAGAATAGGTTAGGTTAGGTTACGTTAGGTTAGGTTAAGTTAGGTTAGGTTAGGTTTGGTTAGGTTAGGTTAGGTTAGCTTAGGTTAAAGTTGGGTTGGGTTGGGTTAGGTTGGGTCAGGTTAGGTTAGGTTGGGTTAGGTTAGTTTAGGTTAGGTTAGGTTAGGTTAGCTTAAGTTGGGTTGGGTTAGGTTAGGTTAGGTTAGGTAAGGTTAGGTTAGGTTAGGTTAGGTTAAGGTATGAACCGTCGCAAAACCGCATTAAACAATGTCACTTAGTGAGATGCAGTGTTTTTCACCTTTACAAGTTGGGAACTGTGATATCTAATGTGAAAGCGCTTGAAACCGTCGTAATGTTGTAGAAAGCAATGTAAAGTAGCGAGTAAAACGTTTTCTAACGATAGAAGTGCGAAGGTCATGTTAGGTTGAGTTATGTTAGTTTAAGCTAGGTAGCGTCGTGAAACCACCAAAAACGACGTCATCTAACGAGATAGTGTTGTTTTATTGCGAGTACGAAACTGCGATAGGTAAAATGTTGTGAAAGCACACAAAACGGCATGAACAAGCCAAATACTGCGTGTTGTACCGTTACAAGTGCGAAAGTGCTATGTTGTGACATTCTCGGTAAAGCGCATGCAAGAATCGTGAAACCTTAAAGAACGATGTCATTTAGCGAGATACAGCGTTCTGTACTGTAATAAGTTGGTGAGAAACTGTGAGGTCAAGCAAATATCGTAATTGTGAACGAAACAGTGTAATTGAGCGTCTTTAGATACAAGTGCGAATGTTAGGTTAGGTTGACATATCAACCGTCGTAAAACCGCATTAAACAATGTCACTTAGTGAGATGTAGTGTTTTTCAACATTACAAGTCGGGAACTACGATATCTAATGTGAAAGCGCATGAAACCGTCGTAATCTTGTAGAAAACATTGTAAAGTGGCGAGTAAAACGTTTTCTAACGATAGAAGTGCGAAGGTTAGGTTAGGTTAGGTTAGTTTAAGCTAGGTAGCGTCGTGAAACTACCAAAAACGACGTCATCTAACGAGATAGTGTTGTTTTGTAGCGAGTAATAAACTGCGATAGGTGAAATGTTGTGAAAGCACACAAAACGGCATGAACAAGCCAAATACTGCGTGTTCTACCGTTACAAGTGCGAAACTGCTATATTGTGATATTCTCGTTAAATCGCATGCAAGCGTCGTAAAACCTTAAAGAACAATGTCATTTAGCGAGATACAGCGTTCTGTACTGCAATAAGTTGGTGAAAAACTGTGAGGTTATGCAAATATCGTAATTGTGAACAAAACAGTGTAATAGAGCGTTTTTAGATACAAGTGCGAATGTTAGGTTAGGTTAAGATATGAACCGTCGTAAAACCGCATTAAACAATGTCAATTACTGAGATGCAGTGTTTTTCACCATTAAAAGTGGGGAACTGCGATATTTAATGTGAAAGCGCTTGCAACCGTCGTTAGGTTAGGTTAGGTTAGGTTAGGTTAGGTTAGGTTTGGTTAGGTTAGGTTAGGTTAGGTTAGGTTAGGTTAGATTAGGTTAGGTTGGGTTGAGTTGGGTTAGGTTAGGTTAGGTTAGGTTAGGTTGGGTTAGGTTAGGTTAGGTTAGGTTAGGTTACGTTAGGTTAGGTTACGTTAGGTTAGGTTAGGTTAGGTTACGTTACGTTAGGTTAGGTTAGGTAAGGATAATTTGGTTAGGTTAGGTAAGGTTAGGTTAGGTTGGGTTGGGTGTTGTTGGGTTGGGTTGGGTTGGGTTAGGTTGGGTTAGGTTAGGTTAGGTTAGGTTAGGATACGTTAGGTTATGTTAGGTTAGGTTAGGTTACGTTAGGTTAGGTTAGGTCAGGTAAGGTTAGGTTACGTTAGAATAGGTTAGGTTAGGTTACGTTAGGTTAGGTTAAGTTAGGTTAGGTTAGGTTTGGTTAGGTTAGGTTAGGTTAGCTTAGGTTAGGTTAGGTTGGGTTAGGTTAGGTTAGGTTAGGTTAGGTTGGGTTAGGTTAGTTTAGGTTAGGTTAGGTTAGGTTAGATTAAGTTGGGTTGGGTTAGGTTAGGTTAGGTTAGGTAAGGTTAGGTTAGGTTAGGTTAGGTTAAGGTATGAACCGTCGTAAAACCGCATTAAACAATGTCACTTAGTGAGATGCAGTGTTTTTCACCTTTACAAGTTGGGAACTGTGATATCTAATGTGAAAGTGCTTGAAACCGCCGTAATGTTGTAGAAAGCAATGTAAAGTAGCGAGTAAAACGTTTTCTAACGATAGAAGTGCGAAGGTCATGTTAGGTTGAGTTATGTTAGTTTAAGCTAGGTAGCGTCGTGAAACTACCAAAAACAACGTCATCTAACGAGATAGAGTTGTTTTATTGCGAGTACGAAACTGCGATAGGTGAAATGTTGTGAAAGCACACAAAACGGCATGAACAAGCCAAATACTGCGTGTTGTACCGTTACAAGTGCGAAACTGCTATGTTGTGATATTCTCGTTAAAGCGCATGCAAGCATCGTGAAACCTTAAAGAACGATGTCATTTAGCGAGATACAGCGTTCTGTACTGCAATAAGTTGGCGAAAAACTGTGAGGTTATGCAAATATCCTAATTGTGAACGAAACAGTGTAATAGAGCGTTTTTTAATACAAGTGCGAATGTTAGGTTAGGTTAAGATATGAACCGTCGTAAAACCGCATTAAACAATGTCACTTAGTGAGATGCAGTGTTTTTCACCATTACAAGTTGGGAACTGCGATATCTAATGTGAAAGCACTTGCAAACGTCGTTAGGTTAGGTTAGGTTAGGTTAGGTTAGGTTACGTTAGGTTAGGTTTGGTTAGGTTAGGTTAGGTTAGGTTATGTTAGGTTAGGTTGGGTTAGGTTAGGTTAGGTTACGTTAGGTTAAGGTATGAACCGTCGTAAAACCGCATTAAACAATGTCACTTAGTGAGATGCAGTGTTTTTCACCTTTACAAGTTGGGAACTGTGATATCTAATGTGAAAGCGCTTGAAACCGTCGTAATGTTGTAGAAAGCAATGTAAAGTAGCGAGTAAAACGTTTTCTAACGATAGAAGTGCGAAGGTTTTGTAAGGTTGAGTTATGATAGGTTAAGCTAGGTAGCGTCGTGAAACCACCAAAAACGACGTCATCTAACGAGATAGTGTTGTTTTATTGCGAGTACGAAACTGCGATACGTAAAATGTTGTGAAAGCACACAAAACGGCATGAACAAGCCAAATACTGCGTGTTGTACCGTTACAAGTGCGAAAGTGCTATGTTGTGACATTCTCGGTAAAGCGCATGCAAGTATCGTGAAACCTTACAGAACGATGTCATTTAGCGAGATACAGCGTTCTGTACTGTAATAAGTTGGTGAGAAACTGTGAGGTCAAGCAAATATCGTAATTGTGAACGAAACAGTGTAATTGAGCGTCTTTAGATACAAGTGCGAATGTTAGGTTAGGTTGACATATCAACTGTCGTAAAACCGCATTAAACAATGTCACTTAGTGAGATGTAGTGTTTTTCAACATTACAAGTCGGGAACTACGATATCTAATGTGAAAGCGCATGAAACCGTCGTAATCTTGTAGAAAACATTGTAAAGTGGCGAGTAAAACGTTTTCTAACGATAGAAGTGCGAAGGTTAGGTTAGGTTAGGTTAGTTTAAGCTAGGTAGCGTCGTGAAACTACCAAAAACGACGTCATCTAACGAGATAGTGTTGTTTTATAGCGAGTAATAAACTGCGATAGGTGAAATGTTGTGAAAGCACACAAAACGGCATGAACAAGCCAAATACTGCGTGTTCTACCGTTACAAGTGCGAAACTGCTATATTGTGATATTCTCGTTAAATCGCATGCAAGCATCGTGAAACCTTAAAGAACAATGTCATTTAGCGAGATACAGCGTTCTGTACTGCAATAAGTTGGTGAAAAACTGTGAGGTTATGCAAATATCGTAATTGTGAACAAAACAGTGTAATAGAGCGTTTTTAGATACAAGTGCGAATGTTAGGTTAGGTTAAGATATGAACCGTCGTAAAACCGCATTAAACAATGTCAATTACTGAGATGCAGTGTTTTTCACCATTAAAAGTGGGGAACTGCGATATTTATTGTGAAAGCGCTTGCAACCGTCGTTAGGTTAGGTTAGGTTAGGTTAGGTTAGGTTTGGTTAGGTTAGGATAGGTTAGGTTAGGTTAGATTAGGTTAGGTTGGGTTGAGTTGGGTTAGGTTAGGTTAGGTTAGGTTAGGTTGGGTTAGGTTAGGTTAGGTTAGGTTAGGTTACGTTAGGTTAGGTTACGTTAGGTTAGGTTAGGTTAGGTTACGTTACGTTAGGTTAGGTTAGGTAAGGATAATTTGGTTAGGTTCGGTAAGGTTAGGTTAGGTTAGGTTAGGTTGGGTTGGGTTGGGTTGGGTTAGGTTGGGTTAGGTTAGGTTAGGTTACGTTAGGTTAGGTTAGGTTACGTTAGGTTATGTTAGGTTAGGTTAGGTTACGTTAGGTTAGGTTAGGTCAGGTAAGGTTAGGTTACATTAGAATAGGTTAGGTTAGGTTACGTTAGGTTAGGTTAAGTTAGGTTAGGTTAGGTTTGGTTAGGTTAGGTTAGGTTAGCTTAGGTTAGGTTGGGTTGGGTTGGGTTAGGTTGGGTCAGGTTAGGTTAGGTTGGGTTAGGTTAGTTTAGGTTAGGTTAGGTTAGGTTAGGTTAAGTTGGGTTGGGTTAGGTTAGGTTAGGTTAGGTAAGGTTAGGTTAGGTTAGGTTAGGTTAAGGTATGAACCGTCGTAAAACCGCATTAAACAATGTCACTTAGTGAGATGCAGTGTTTTTCACCTTTACAAGTTGGGAACTGTGATATCTAATGTGAAAGCGCTTGAAACCGTCGTAATGTTGTAGAAAGCAATGTAAAGTAGCGAGTAAAACGTTTTCTAACGATAGAAGTGCGAAGGTCATGTTAGGTTGAGTTATGTTAGTTTAAGCTAGGTAGCGTCGTGAAACCACCAAAAACGACGTCATCTAACGAGATAGTGTTGTTTTATTGCGAGTACGAAACTGCGATAGGTAAAATGTTGTGAAAGCACACAAAACGGCATGAACAAGCCAAATACTGCGTGTTGTACCGTTACAAGTGCGAAAGTGCTATGTTGTGACATTCTCGGTAAAGCGCATGCAAGTATCGTGAAACCTTAAAGAACGATGTCATTTAGCGAGATACAGCGTTCTGTACTGTAATAAGTTGGTGAGAAACTGTGAGGTCAAGCAAATATCGTAATTGTGAACGAAACAGTGTAATTGAGCGTCTTTAGATACAAGTGCGAATGTTAGGTTAGGTTGACATATCAACCGTCGTAAAACCGCATTAAACAATGTCACTTAGTGAGATGTAGTGTTTTTCAACATTACAAGTCGGGAACTACGATATATAATGTGAAAGCGCATGAAACCGTCGTAATCTTGTAGAAAACATTGTAAAGTGGCGAGTAAAACGTTTTCTAACGATAGAAGTGCGAAGGTTAGGTTAGGTTAGGTTAGTTTAAGCTAGGTAGCGTCGTGAAACTACCAAAAACGACGTCATCTAACGAGATAGTGTTGTTTTATAGCGAGTAATAAACTGCGATAGGTGAAATGTTGTGAAAGCACACAAAACGGCATGAACAAGCCAAATACTGCGTGTTCTACCGTTACAAGTGCGAAACTGCTATATTGTGATATTCTCGTTAAATCGCATGCAAGCATCGTGAAACCTTAAAGAACAATGTCATTTAGCGAGATACAGCGTTCTGTACTGCAATAAGTTGGTGAAAAACTGTGAGGTTATGCAAATATCGTAATTGTGAACAAAACAGTGTAATAGAGCGTTTTTAGATACAAGTGCGAATGTTAGGTTAGGTTAAGATATGAACCGTCGTAAAACCGCATTAAACAATGTCAATTACTGAGATGCAGTGTTTTTCACCATTAAAAGTGGGGAACTGCGATATTTATTGTGAAAGCGCTTGCAACCGTCGTTAGGTTAGGTTAGGTTAGGTTAGGTTAGGTTTGGTTAGGTTAGGATAGGTTAGGTTAGGTTAGATTAGGTTAGGTTGGGTTGAGTTGGGTTAGGTTAGGTTAGGTTAGGTTAGGTTGGGTTAGGTTAGGTTAGGTTAGGTTAGGTTACGTTAGGTTAGGTTACGTTAGGTTAGGTTAGGTTAGGTTACGTTACGTTAGGTTAGGTTAGGTAAGGATAATTTGGTTAGGTTCGGTAAGGTTAGGTTAGGTTAGGTTAGGTTGGGTTGGGTTGGGTTAGGTTGGGTTAGGTTAGGTTAGGTTACGTTAGGTTAGGTTAGGTTACGTTAGGTTATGTTAGGTTAGGTTAGGTTACGTTAGGTTAGGTTAGGTCAGGTAAGGTTAGGTTACATTAGAATAGGTTAGGTTAGGTTACGTTAGGTTAGGTTAAGTTAGGTTAGGTTAGGTTTGGTTAGGTTAGGTTAGGTTAGCTTAGGTTAGGTTGGGTTGGGTTGGGTTAGGTTGGGTCAGGTTAGGTTAGGTTGGGTTAGGTTAGTTTAGGTTAGGTTAGGTTAGGTTAGGTTAAGTTGGGTTGGGTTAGGTTAGGTTAGGTTAGGTAAGGTTAGGTTAGGTTAGGTTAGGTTAAGGTATGAACCGTCGTAAAACCGCATTAAACAATGTCACTTAGTGAGATGCAGTGTTTTTCACCTTTACAAGTTGGGAACTGTGATATCTAATGTGAAAGCGCTTGAAACCGTCGTAATGTTGTAGAAAGCAATGTAAAGTAGCGAGTAAAACGTTTTCTAACGATAGAAGTGCGAAGGTCATGTTAGGTTGAGTTATGTTAGTTTAAGCTAGGTAGCGTCGTGAAACCACCAAAAACGACGTCATCTAACGAGATAGTGTTGTTTTATTGCGAGTACGAAACTGCGATAGGTAAAATGTTGTGAAAGCACACAAAATGGCATGAACAAGCCAAATACTGCGTGTTGTACCGTTACAAGTGCGAAAGTGCTATGTTGTGACATTCTCGGTAAAGCGCATGCAAGTATCGTGAAACCTTAAAGAACGATGTCATTTAGCGAGATACAGCGTTCTGTACTGTAATAAGTTGGTGAGAAACTGTGAGGTCAAGCAAATATCGTAATTGTGAACGAAACAGTGTAATTGAGCGTCTTTAGATACAAGTGCGAATGTTAGGTTAGGTTGACATATCAACCGTCGTAAAACCGCATTAAACAATGTCACTTAGTGAGATGTAGTGTTTTTCAACATTACAAGTCGGGAACTACGATATCTAATGTGAAAGCGCATGAAACCGTCGTAATCTTGTAGATAACATTGTAAAGTGGCGAGTAAAACGTTTTCTAACGATAGAAGTGCGAAGGTTAGGTTAGGTTAGGTTAGTTTAAGCTAGGTAGCGTCGTGAAACTACCAAAAACGACGTCATCTAACGAGATAGTGTTGTTTTATAGCGAGTATTAAACTGCGATAGGTGAAATGTTGTGAAAGCACACAAAACGGCATGAACAAGCCAAATACTGCGTGTTCTACCGTTACAAGTGCGAAACTGCTATATTGTGATATTCTCGTTAAATCGCATGCAAGCATCGTGAAACCTTAAAGAACAATGTCATTTAGCGAGATACAGCGTTCTGTACTGCAATAAGTTGGTGAAAAACTGTGAGGTTATGCAAATATCGTAATTGTGAACAAAACAGTGTAATAGAGCGTTTTTAGATACAAGTGCGAATGTTAGGTTAGGTTAAGATATGAACCGTCGTAAAACCGCATTAAACAATGTCAATTACTGAGATGCAGTGTTTTTCACCATTAAAAGTGGGGAACTGCGATATTTATTGTGAAAGCGCTTGCAACCGTCGTTAGGTTAGGTTAGGTTAGGTTAGGTTAGGTTTGGTTAGGTTAGGTTAGGTTAGGTTAGATTAGGTTAGGTTGCGTTGAGTTGGGTTAGGTTAGGTTAGGTTAGGTTAGGTTGGGTTAGGTTAGGTTAGGTTAGGTTAGGTTACGTTAGGTTAGGTTACGTTAGGTTAGGTTAGGTTAGGTTACGTTACGTTATGTTAGGTTAGGTAAGGATAATTTGGTTAGGTTCGGTAAGGTTAGGTTAGGTTAGGTTAGGTTGGGTTGGGTGTTGTTGGGTTGGGTTAGGTTGGGTTAGGTTAGGTTAGGTTACGTTAGGTTAGGTTAGGTTAGGTTACGTTAGGTTATGTTAGGTTAGGTTAGGTTACGTTAGGTTAGGTTAGGTCAGGTAAGGTTAGGTTACATTAGAATAGGTTAGGTTAGGTTACGTTAGGTTAGGTTAAGTTAGGTTAGGTTAGGTTTGGTTAGGTTAGGTTAGGTTAGCTTAGGTTAAAGTTGGGTTGGGTTGGGTTAGGTTGGGTCAGGTTAGGTTAGGTTGGGTTAGGTTAGTTTAGGTTAGGTTAGGTTAGGTTAGCTTAAGTTGGGTTGGGTTAGGTTAGGTTAGGTTAGGTAAGGTTAGGTTAGGTTAGGTTAGGTTAAGGTATGAACCGTCGCAAAACCGCATTAAACAATGTCACTTAGTGAGATGCAGTGTTTTTCACCTTTACAAGTTGGGAACTGTGATATCTAATGTGAAAGCGCTTGAAACCGTCGTAATGTTGTAGAAAGCAATGTAAAGTAGCGAGTAAAACGTTTTCTAACGATAGAAGTGCGAAGGTCATGTTAGGTTGAGTTATGTTAGTTTAAGCTAGGTAGCGTCGTGAAACCACCAAAAACGACGTCATCTAACGAGATAGTGTTGTTTTATTGCGAGTACGAAACTGCGATAGGTAAAATGTTGTGAAAGCACACAAAACGGCATGAACAAGCCAAATACTGCGTGTTGTACCGTTACAAGTGCGAAAGTGCTATGTTGTGACATTCTCGGTAAAGCGCATGCAAGTATCGTGAAACCTTAAAGAACGATGTCATTTAGCGAGATACAGCGTTCTGTACTGTAATAAGTTGGTGAGAAACTGTGAGGTCAAGCAAATATCGTAATTGTGAACGAAACAGTGTAATTGAGCGTCTTTAGATACAAGTGCGAATGTTAGGTTAGGTTGACATATCAACCGTCGTAAAACCGCATTAAACAATGTCACTTAGTGAGATGTAGTGTTTTTCAACATTACAAGTCGGGAACTACGATATCTAATGTGGAAGCGCATGAAACCGTCGTAATCTTGTAGAAAACATTGTAAAGTGGCGAGTAAAACGTTTTCTAACGATAGAAGTGCGAAGGTTAGGTTAGGTTAGGTTAGTTTAAGCTAGGTAGCGTCGTGAAACTACCAAAAACGACGTCATCTAACGAGATAGTGTTGTTTTGTAGCGAGTAATAAACTGCGATAGGTGAAATGTTGTGAAAGCACACAAAACGGCATGAACAAGCCAAATACTGCGTGTTCTACCGTTACAAGTGCGAAACTGCTATATTGTGATATTCTCGTTAAATCGCATGCAAGCGTCGTGAAACCTTAAAGAACAATGTCATTTAGCGAGATACAGCGTTCTGTACTGCAATAAGTTGGTGAAAAACTGTGAGGTTATGCAAATATCGTAATTGTGAACAAAACAGTGTAATAGAGCGTTTTTAGATACAAGTGCGAATGTTAGGTTAGGTTAAGATATGAACCGTCGTAAAACCGCATTAAACAATGTCACTTAGTGAGATGCAGTGTTTTTCACCATTACAAGTTGGGAACTGCGATATCTAATGTGAAAGCACTTGCAAACGTCGTTAGGTTAGGTTAGGTTAGGTTTGGTTAGGTTAGGTTAGGTTAGGTTATGTTAGGTTAGGTTGGGTTAGGTTAGGTTAGGTTACGTTAGGTTAAGGTATGAACCGTCGTAAAACCGCAATAAACAATGTCACTTAGTGAGATGCAGTGTTTTTCACCTTTACAAGT
>NW_027464683.1:457500-460000 GCF_043290135.1 Rhipicephalus microplus
CAGGTTAGGTTAGGTTGGGTTAGGTTAGTTTAGGTTAGGTTAGGTTAGGTTAGCTTAAGTTGGGTTGGGTTAGGTTAGGTTAGGTTAGGTAAGGTTAGGTTAGGTTAGGTTAGGTTAAGGTATGAACCGTCGCAAAACCGCATTAAACAATGTCACTTAGTGAGATGCAGTGTTTTTCACCTTTACAAGTTGGGAACTGTGATATCTAATGTGAAAGCGCTTGAAACCGTCGTAATGTTGTAGAAAGCAATGTAAAGTAGCGAGTAAAACGTTTTCTAACGATAGAAGTGCGAAGGTCATGTTAGGTTGAGTTATGTTAGTTTAAGCTAGGTAGCGTCGTGAAACCACCAAAAACGACGTCATCTAACGAGATAGTGTTGTTTTATTGCGAGTACGAAACTGCGATAGGTAAAATGTTGTGAAAGCACACAAAACGGCATGAACAAGCCAAATACTGCGTGTTGTACCGTTACAAGTGCGAAAGTGCTATGTTGTGACATTCTCGGTAAAGCGCATGCAAGTATCGTGAAACCTTAAAGAACGATGTCATTTAGCGAGATACAGCGTTCTGTACTGTAATAAGTTGGTGAGAAACTGTGAGGTCAAGCAAATATCGTAATTGTGAACGAAACAGTGTAATTGAGCGTCTTTAGATACAAGTGCGAATGTTAGGTTAGGTTGACATATCAACCGTCGTAAAACCGCATTAAACAATGTCACTTAGTGAGATGTAGTGTTTTTCAACATTACAAGTCGGGAACTACGATATCTAATGTGAAAGCGCATGAAACCGTCGTAATCTTGTAGAAAACATTGTAAAGTGGCGAGTAAAACGTTTTCTAACGATAGAAGTGCGAAGGTTAGGTTAGGTTAGGTTAGTTTAAGCTAGGTAGCGTCGTGAAACTACCAAAAACGACGTCATCTAACGAGATAGTGTTGTTTTGTAGCGAGTAATAAACTGCGATAGGTGAAATGTTGTGAAAGCACACAAAACGGCATGAACAAGCCAAATACTGCGTGTTCTACCGTTACAAGTGCGAAACTGCTATATTGTGATATTCTCGTTAAATCGCATGCAAGCGTCGTAAAACCTTAAAGAACAATGTCATTTAGCGAGATACAGCGTTCTGTACTGCAATAAGTTGGTGAAAAACTGTGAGGTTATGCAAATATCGTAATTGTGAACAAAACAGTGTAATAGAGCGTTTTTAGATACAAGTGCGAATGTTAGGTTAGGTTAAGATATGAACCGTCGTAAAACCGCATTAAACAATGTCAATTACTGAGATGCAGTGTTTTTCACCATTAAAAGTGGGGAACTGCGATATTTAATGTGAAAGCGCTTGCAACCGTCGTTAGGTTAGGTTAGGTTAGGTTAGGTTAGGTTAGGTTTGGTTAGGTTAGGTTAGGTTAGGTTAGGTTAGGTTAGATTAGGTTAGGTTGGGTTGAGTTGGGTTAGGTTAGGTTAGGTTAGGTTAGGTTGGGTTAGGTTAGGTTAGGTTAGGTTAGGTTACGTTAGGTTAGGTTACGTTAGGTTAGGTTAGGTTAGGTTACGTTACGTTAGGTTAGGTTAGGTAAGGATAATTTGGTTAGGTTAGGTAAGGTTAGGTTAGGTTGGGTTGGGTGTTGTTGGGTTGGGTTGGGTTGGGTTAGGTTGGGTTAGGTTAGGTTAGGTTAGGTTAGGATACGTTAGGTTATGTTAGGTTAGGTTAGGTTACGTTAGGTTAGGTTAGGTCAGGTAAGGTTAGGTTACGTTAGAATAGGTTAGGTTAGGTTACGTTAGGTTAGGTTAAGTTAGGTTAGGTTAGGTTTGGTTAGGTTAGGTTAGGTTAGCTTAGGTTAGGTTAGGTTGGGTTAGGTTAGGTTAGGTTAGGTTAGGTTGGGTTAGGTTAGTTTAGGTTAGGTTAGGTTAGGTTAGATTAAGTTGGGTTGGGTTAGGTTAGGTTAGGTTAGGTAAGGTTAGGTTAGGTTAGGTTAGGTTAAGGTATGAACCGTCGTAAAACCGCATTAAACAATGTCACTTAGTGAGATGCAGTGTTTTTCACCTTTACAAGTTGGGAACTGTGATATCTAATGTGAAAGTGCTTGAAACCGCCGTAATGTTGTAGAAAGCAATGTAAAGTAGCGAGTAAAACGTTTTCTAACGATAGAAGTGCGAAGGTCATGTTAGGTTGAGTTATGTTAGTTTAAGCTAGGTAGCGTCGTGAAACTACCAAAAACAACGTCATCTAACGAGATAGAGTTGTTTTATTGCGAGTACGAAACTGCGATAGGTGAAATGTTGTGAAAGCACACAAAACGGCATGAACAAGCCAAATACTGCGTGTTGTACCGTTACAAGTGCGAAACTGCTATGTTGTGATATTCTCGTTAAAGCGCATGCAAGCATCGTGAAACCTTAAAGAACGATGTCATTTAGCGAGATACAGCGTTCTGTACTGCAATAAGTTGGCGAAAAACTGTGAGGTTATGCAAATATCCTAATTGTGAACGAAACAGT
>NW_027464683.1:462500-477500 GCF_043290135.1 Rhipicephalus microplus
AAGTGCGAAAGTGCTATGTTGTGACATTCTCGGTAAAGCGCATGCAAGTATCGTGAAACCTTAAAGAACGATGTCATTTAGCGAGATACAGCGTTCTGTACTGTAATAAGTTGGTGAGAAACTGTGAGGTCAAGCAAATATCGTAATTGTGAACGAAACAGTGTAATTGAGCGTCTTTAGATACAAGTGCGAATGTTAGGTTAGGTTGACATATCAACCGTCGTAAAACCGCATTAAACAATGTCACTTAGTGAGATGTAGTGTTTTTCAACATTACAAGTCGGGAACTACGATATCTAATGTGAAAGCGCATGAAACCGTCGTAATCTTGTAGATAACATTGTAAAGTGGCGAGTAAAACGTTTTCTAACGATAGAAGTGCGAAGGTTAGGTTAGGTTAGGTTAGTTTAAGCTAGGTAGCGTCGTGAAACTACCAAAAACGACGTCATCTAACGAGATAGTGTTGTTTTATAGCGAGTATTAAACTGCGATAGGTGAAATGTTGTGAAAGCACACAAAACGGCATGAACAAGCCAAATACTGCGTGTTCTACCGTTACAAGTGCGAAACTGCTATATTGTGATATTCTCGTTAAATCGCATGCAAGCATCGTGAAACCTTAAAGAACAATGTCATTTAGCGAGATACAGCGTTCTGTACTGCAATAAGTTGGTGAAAAACTGTGAGGTTATGCAAATATCGTAATTGTGAACAAAACAGTGTAATAGAGCGTTTTTAGATACAAGTGCGAATGTTAGGTTAGGTTAAGATATGAACCGTCGTAAAACCGCATTAAACAATGTCAATTACTGAGATGCAGTGTTTTTCACCATTAAAAGTGGGGAACTGCGATATTTATTGTGAAAGCGCTTGCAACCGTCGTTAGGTTAGGTTAGGTTAGGTTAGGTTAGGTTTGGTTAGGTTAGGTTAGGTTAGGTTAGATTAGGTTAGGTTGGGTTGAGTTGGGTTAGGTTAGGTTAGGTTAGGTTAGGTTGGGTTAGGTTAGGTTAGGTTAGGTTAGGTTACGTTAGGTTAGGTTACGTTAGGTTAGGTTAGGTTAGGTTACGTTACGTTATGTTAGGTTAGGTAAGGATAATTTGGTTAGGTTCGGTAAGGTTAGGTTAGGTTAGGTTAGGTTGGGTTGGGTGTTGTTGGGTTGGGTTGGGTTGGGTTAGGTTGGGTTAGGTTAGGTTAGGTTACGTTAGGTTAGGTTAGGTTAGGTTACGTTAGGTTATGTTAGGTTAGGTTAGGTTACGTTAGGTTAGGTTAGGTCAGGTAAGGTTAGGTTACATTAGAATAGGTTAGGTTAGGTTACGTTAGGTTAGGTTAAGTTAGGTTAGGTTAGGTTTGGTTAGGTTAGGTTAGGTTAGCTTAGGTTAAAGTTGGGTTGGGTTGGGTTAGGTTGGGTCAGGTTAGGTTAGGTTGGGTTAGGTTAGTTTAGGTTAGGTTAGGTTAGGTTAGCTTAAGTTGGGTTGGGTTAGGTTAGGTTAGGTTAGGTAAGGTTAGGTTAGGTTAGGTTAGGTTAAGGTATGAACCGTCGCAAAACCGCATTAAACAATGTCACTTAGTGAGATGCAGTGTTTTTCACCTTTACAAGTTGGGAACTGTGATATCTAATGTGAAAGCGCTTGAAACCGTCGTAATGTTGTAGAAAGCAATGTAAAGTAGCGAGTAAAACGTTTTCTAACGATAGAAGTGCGAAGGTCATGTTAGGTTGAGTTATGTTAGTTTAAGCTAGGTAGCGTCGTGAAACCACCAAAAACGACGTCATCTAACGAGATAGTGTTGTTTTATTGCGAGTACGAAACTGCGATAGGTAAAATGTTGTGAAAGCACACAAAACGGCATGAACAAGCCAAATACTGCGTGTTGTACCGTTACAAGTGCGAAAGTGCTATGTTGTGACATTCTCGGTAAAGCGCATGCAAGTATCGTGAAACCTTAAAGAACGATGTCATTTAGCGAGATACAGCGTTCTGTACTGTAATAAGTTGGTGAGAAACTGTGAGGTCAAGCAAATATCGTAATTGTGAACGAAACAGTGTAATTGAGCGTCTTTAGATACAAGTGCGAATGTTAGGTTAGGTTGACATATCAACCGTCGTAAAACCGCATTAAACAATGTCACTTAGTGAGATGTAGTGTTTTTCAACATTACAAGTCGGGAACTACGATATCTAATGTGAAAGCGCATGAAACCGTCGTAATCTTGTAGAAAACATTGTAAAGTGGCGAGTAAAACGTTTTCTAACGATAGAAGTGCGAAGGTTAGGTTAGGTTAGGTTAGTTTAAGCTAGGTAGCGTCGTGAAACTACCAAAAACGACGTCATCTAACGAGATAGTGTTGTTTTGTAGCGAGTAATAAACTGCGATAGGTGAAATGTTGTGAAAGCACACAAAACGGCATGAACAAGCCAAATACTGCGTGTTCTACCGTTACAAGTGCGAAACTGCTATATTGTGATATTCTCGTTAAATCGCATGCAAGCGTCGTGAAACCTTAAAGAACAATGTCATTTAGCGAGATACAGCGTTCTGTACTGCAATAAGTTGGTGAAAAACTGTGAGGTTATGCAAATATCGTAATTGTGAACAAAACAGTGTAATAGAGCGTTTTTAGATACAAGTGCGAATGTTAGGTTAGGTTAAGATATGAACCGTCGTAAAACCGCATTAAACAATGTCAATTACTGAGATGCAGTGTTTTTCACCATTAAAAGTGGGGAACTGCGATATTTAATGTGAAAGCGCTTGCAACCGTCGTTAGGTTAGGTTAGGTTAGGTTAGGTTAGGTTAGGTTAGGTTTGGTTAGGTTAGGTTAGGTTAGGTTAGGTTAGATTAGGTTAGGTTGGGTTGAGTTGGGTTAGGTTAGGTTAGGTTAGGTTAGGTTGGGTTAGGTTAGGTTAGGTTAGGTTAGGTTACGTTAGGTTAGGTTACGTTAGGTTAGGTTAGGTTAGGTTACGTTACGTTAGGTTAGGTTAGGTAAGGATAATTTGGTTAGGTTAGGTAAGGTTAGGTTAGGTTGGGTTGGGTGTTGTTGGGTTGGGTTGGGTTGGGTTAGGTTGGGTTAGGTTAGGTTAGGTTAGGTTAGGATACGTTAGGTTATGTTAGGTTAGGTTAGGTTACGTTAGGTTAGGTTAGGTCAGGTAAGGTTAGGTTACGTTAGAATAGGTTAGGTTAGGTTACGTTAGGTTAGGTTAAGTTAGGTTAGGTTAGGTTTGGTTAGGTTAGGTTAGGTTAGCTTAGGTTAGGTTAGGTTGGGTTAGGTTAGGTTAGGTTAGGTTAGGTTGGGTTAGGTTAGTTTAGGTTAGGTTAGGTTAGGTTAGATTAAGTTGGGTTGGGTTAGGTTAGGTTAGGTTAGGTAAGGTTAGGTTAGGTTAGGTTAGGTTAAGGTATGAACCGTCGTAAAACCGCATTAAACAATGTCACTTAGTGAGATGCAGTGTTTTTCACCTTTACAAGTTGGGAACTGTGATATCTAATGTGAAAGTGCTTGAAACCGCCGTAATGTTGTAGAAAGCAATGTAAAGTAGCGAGTAAAACGTTTTCTAACGATAGAAGTGCGAAGGTCATGTTAGGTTGAGTTATGTTAGTTTAAGCTAGGTAGCGTCGTGAAACTACCAAAAACAACGTCATCTAACGAGATAGAGTTGTTTTATTGCGAGTACGAAACTGCGATAGGTGAAATGTTGTGAAAGCACACAAAACGGCATGAACAAGCCAAATACTGCGTGTTGTACCGTTACAAGTGCGAAACTGCTATGTTGTGATATTCTCGTTAAAGCGCATGCAAGCATCGTGAAACCTTAAAGAACGATGTCATTTAGCGAGATACAGCGTTCTGTACTGCAATAAGTTGGCGAAAAACTGTGAGGTTATGCAAATATCCTAATTGTGAACGAAACAGTGTAATAGAGCGTTTTTTAATACAAGTGCGAATGTTAGGTTAGGTTAAGATATGAACCGTCGTAAAACCGCATTAAACAATGTCACTCAGTGAGATGCAGTGTTTTTCACCATTACAAGAGGCAACTGCGATATCTAATGTGAAAGCACTTGCAAACGTCGTTAGGTTAGGTTAGGTTAGGTTACGTTAGGTTAGGTTAGGTTAGGTTAGGTTAGGTTATGTTAGGTTAGGTTGGGTTAGGTTAGGTTAGGTTACGTTAGGTTAAGGTATGAACCGTCGTAAAACCGCAATAAACAATGTCACTTAGTGAGATGCAGTGTTTTTCACCTTTACAAGTTGGGAACTGCGATATCTAATGTGAAAGCGCTTGAAACCGTCGTAATGTTGTAGAAAGCAATGTAAAGTAGCGAGTAAAACGTTTTCTAACGATAGAAGTGCGAAGGTTATGTTAGGTTGAGTTATGTTAGTTTAAGCTAGGTAGCGTCGTGAAACCACCAAAAACGACGTCGTCTAACGAGATAGTGTTGTTTTATTGCGAGTACGAAACTGCGATAGGTAAAATGTTGTGAAAGCACACAAAACGGCATGAACAAGCCAAATACTGCGTGTTGTACCGTTACAAGTGCGAAAGTGCTATGTTGTGACATTCTCGGTAAAGTGCATGCAAGTATCGTGAAACCTTAAAGAACGATGTCATTTAGCGAGATACAGCGTTCTGTACTGTAATAAGTTGGTGAGAAACTGTGAGGTTAAGCAAATATCGTAATTGTGAACGAAACAGTGTAATTGAGCGTCTTTAGATACAAGTGCGAATGTTAGGTTAGGTTGACATATCAACCGTCGTAAAACCGCATTAAACAATGTCACTTAGTGAGATGTAGTGTTTTTCAACATTACAAGTCGGGAACTACGATATCTAATGTGAAAGCGCATGAAACCGTCGTAATCTTGTAGAAAACATTGTAAAATGGCGAGTAAAACGTTTTCTAACGATAGAAGTGCGAAGGTTAGGTTAGGTTAGGTTAGTTTAAGGTAGGTAGCGTCGTGAAACTTCCAAAAACGACGTCATCTAACGAGATAGTGTTGTTTTATAGCGAGTATTAAACTGCGATAGGTGAAATGTTGTGAAAGCACACAAAACGGCATGAACAAGCCAAATACTGCGTGTTCTACCGTTACAAGTGCGAAACTGCTATATTGTGATATTCTCGTTAAATCGCATGCAAGCATCGTGAAACCTTAAAGAACAATGTCATTTAGCGAGAGACAGCGTTCTGTACTGCAATAAGTTGGTGAAAAACTGTGAGGTTATGCAAATATCGTAATTGTGAACAAAACAGTGTAATAGAGCGTTTTTAGATACAAGTGCGAATGTTAGGTTAGGTTAAGATATGAACCGTCGTAAAACCGCATTAAACAATGTCAATTACTGAGATGCAGTGTTTTTCACCATTAAAAGTGGGGAACTGCGATATTTAATGTGAAAGCGCTTGCAACCGTCGTTAGGTTAGGTTAGGTTAGGTTAGGTTAGGTTTCGTTAGGTTAGGTTAGGTTAGGTTAGGTTAGGTTAGATTAGGTTAGGTTGGGTTGAGTTGGGTTAGGTTAGGTTAGGTTAGGTTAGGTTACGTTAGGTTAGGTTACGTTAGGTTAGGTTAGGTTAGGTTACGTTAGGTTAGGTTAGGTTAGGTAAGGATAATTTGGTTAGGTTAGGTAAGGTTAGGTTAGGTTAGGTTAGGTTGGGTTGGGTGTTGTTGGGTTGGGTTGGGTTGGGTTAGGTTGGGTTAGGTTAGGTTAGGTTACGTTAGGTTATGTTAGGTTAGGTTAGGTTACGTTAGGTTAGGTTAGGTCAGGTAAGGTTAGGTTACGTTAGAATAGGTTAGGTTAGGTTACGTTAGGTAAGGTTAAGTTAGGTTAGGTTAGGTTTGGTTAGGTTAGGTTAGGTTAGCTTAGGTTAGGTTAGGTTGGGATGGGTTGGGTTGGGTTGGGTTAGGTTAGGTTAGGTTAGGTTAGGTTGGGTTAGGTTAGTTTAGGTTAGGTTAGGTTACCTTAGGTTAAGTTGGGTTGGGTTAGGTTAGGTTAGGTTAGGTAAGGTTAGGTTAGGTTAGGTTAGGTTAGGTTAAGGTATGAACCGTCGTAAAACCGCATTAAACAATGTCACTTAGTGAGATGCAGTGTTTTCACCATTACAAGTCGGGAACTGCGATATCTAATGTGAAAGCGCTTGCAAACGTCGTTAGGTTATTTTAGCTTAGGTTAGGTTAGGTTAGGTTAGGTTAGGTTTGGTTAGGTTAGGTTAGGTTAGGTTAGGGTATGTTAGGTAAGGTTTGGTTAGGTTAGGTTAGGTTAGGTTGGGTTAGGTAAGGTTAGGTTATGTTAAGATATTGTTACGTGATTTCGTCTGACTGAAAGAGGGCATAGTGGGGCATACCCAAGGAGGTGCCTCAGACTGAGAGAAAAGAAGTGGACGTTCTCAGTGAGCTGCGTTGTGGCTGCGGACCGACAACTGTTATTTTCCACGTAACATTTTGGTGGAAGTGCTGGGTGCTCTTCTGACAACGGAGCTACGCAGTGGACGCCTCCTTAAGTCTGCTACCATGGCTCCGGGTGAGGATACGGCTTCGCCACCTACCTCAGCAACGACAGCAACCCGGTACGTCGCCCTAACGCAACCCCGTGATCCCGGTACCTTTACTGGAGAGGACAACGTGAATGTGGACAAGTGGCTTAGCATGTACGAGCGCATCAGCAAGCAATATGGCTGGGACCCAACCGTTATGCTTGCGAATGTCATTTTCTATCTTGACAAGACCCCTCGCACCTGGTTTGAGACCCACGAGCACGAAATCACAAGCTGGGAAATGTTTAAGCAACAGCTCCGCGACCTTTTTGGCAACCCGTTTGGTCAACAACTTGATGCCCGAAAGCAATTGGCTGTCCGTACACAGACGTCCACTGAGCCCTACTTGACTTATATTCAAGACGTCTTAGCGTTGTGTCAAAGGGCCGATCCCAACATGACTGAGGCCGACAAGATTTCGCACGTGTTAAAAGGAATCGCCGACGATGCGTTCAGTCTGCTTGTATTAACCAACGTAACGACCATGGACGCCGTGATCAAAGAGTGCCGCCGTCTCGAGCAGGCGAAGAGTCGACGCATTTTGCAGCAGTTTCAGCGCCTACCCAACACCGCGGCAACGTCGTCTTGCGGAGCCACTCCTTGTCATCCGTCTACAACCGAAGACGTGACGCGCATCGTCCGACGTGAACTCGAGGCCGCTTATCCGGCTGCCAACAAACTACCGACGTTGCCCGACGCCTCAACGCCAGCTGTTGCCTTGATCCAGGCTGTTGTCCGCCAGAAATTCGCAAACCTTGGTATCCTGTCCACTGCATCCACACTGGATAATACTGGTCCCTCGATAGCTTCTGTGGATATGAGACGTCGCCGTCCGTACTCTATTCAAACCAGGAACCCATCTGAATGGCGAACAGCTGATGATAAGCCAATCTGCTTTCGCTGTGGTCGCGCAGGACACATCGCTCGTTACTGCCCAGTCAATGGCCATCTATGTCTTCTGGCTCGTACCCCGCTTACAGTAGCTCATTCCGTCCACCAAACCACCGTTATCCGACCCGCACTCAGTCTACAGCATTTACTGCCCCTGAGGACTACGGCCACTTTGCCCCGTCGTCGCCACCGCCTCAAAGCCGCCCTTCTCGTTCAAACACGCGTCGCCGCTCTCCCTCGCCATCGTTCAACCGCCGCTCGTCCCCGGAAAACTAGGCTGCGCAGCTTCTGGAGGTGAAGCTGCCCTGTCGACCTTACCCAAAAATCCTCTGTTGCCCTTACGTTTGAACCGGAACACCCTAGAAGTATATGTTGATGGTACACCTGTTGAAGCTTTGATAGATACGGGCGCTCACGTCTGTATTATGAGTTCGCGTTTTCGTCGTCGCATGAAGAAGGTCCTCACGCCCCCCTTGACCAGTGTCGTCCAAGTTGCAGATGGTGCAAAAGTCCCTGTCGTCGGTATGTGCACAGCTCAACTTACCGTAGCCGGTCATCAAGTGGTCGTCCTTTTTACCGTGCTTGAAACATGTCCCCACGACCTCATACTAGGCCTCGATTTTCTTGCCGCCAATTCTGCTCTGATTGATTGCTCCGCTGGTGTGCTCCGCCTTGAACTACCACAAATCAGTGCCGCCCCGTACCAACCTACATGCCGATTACAATGCAGCGATTTTGTCCGCCTGCCCTCGAAAACTGTGACGTACGTCGATTTTCTGTGCTCACCAGCTGTGCCCGACGGTGACTATTACGCTACGCCTCTCACCGACGTACTCCTTGCGCACAATGTTGCAGTGCCCTATACGGTGCTCAGCATCACAGATAACAAAACATGTCTACCTCTTGTCAATTTCGGCTACATGAATCATGTGCTTCCACAAGGCATTTCTGTGGCCCACCTGTGTCCGTTGCTCGATTCACAAATTGAAGTGCTTGCCTTCGACACACTTGCTTCACCGCAGTGCACATCACTCGCAACACATTCGGGCAGCCGTCAAATTGTAGACATGATCGCCACTGATCTTCCATCTCCGCAAGTTGAAGCCCTACAACATCTTCTCGAGGCCTACCAGGATATTTTCGATTTTGGTGACCGACCTCTTGGGCAGACGTCCTTTGTCCAGCATCGCATACACACAGGTGATGCCAACCCTGTTCACCGCCGTCCCTACAGAGTGTCTGCTTTTGAGCGGAGCATAATTCAGAAGGAGGTGAACAAGATGCTAGCGAAGGACATTATTGAACCATCCTCCAGTCCCTGGGCATCCCCGGTGGTATTAGTTAAAAAGAAAGACGGATCGTGGCGATTTTGTGTGGACTATCGCCACCTTAACAACATCACCAAGAAAGACGCATACCCTCTGCCCCGCATTGATGACGCCCTTGATTGCCTCCATGGTGCCGCCTACTTTTCTTCCATAGATCTTCGTTCTGGTTATTGGCAGATTGCCGTGGACCCCATGGACCGAGAGAAGACGGCTTTTGTAACACCCGATGGCCTCTACCAATTCAAAGTCATGCCTTTCGGCTTATGTAATGCCCCCGCCACCTTTGAACGAATGATGGACTCCCTGCTCCATGGATTCAAGTGGTCTACGTGTCTTTGTTATCTGGATGACGTGATTGTGTTTGCTCCCACTTTTGAAGCGCACCTTGAGAGACTGTCAAAAATTCTTGATGTATTCCGTCTCGCCGGCCTTCAGCTGAATTCATCTAAGTGCCGGTTTGGTCGCCGTCGCATTACAATACTTGGACATATTGTTGACGCTTACGGTGTACAGCCTGACCCAGAAAAAGTTCGAGCTGTGAAGGACTTTCCTGTGCCGAAAACCGCCAAAGATGTCCGCAGCTTTGTGGGGCTCTGCTCCTATTTTCGGCGGTTCATCAAGAACTTCGCGGAAATCGCTCGGCCCCTAACAGATTTACTCAAACCGGATGAGACGTTTACCTGGGGTCCCTCGCAAGCAGCAGCATTTTCCGACCTGACCACTTGGCTCACTTCTTCTCCTGTGCTGGCTCACTTCGACCCTACGGCACCGACAGAAGTGCGCACCGATGCCAGCGGTTACGGAATAGGCGCTGTGTTGGCTCAGCGACAACGTGGGCAGCATCGCGTGATAGCTTATGCCAGCAGGCTGCTGTCCACCTCGGAGCGTAATTATTCCATCACAGAGCGCGAATGCCTAGCGCTGGTGTGGGCAGTCGCGAAATTTCGCCCTTACCTATACGGCCGACCATTTATAGTTCTTACCGACCACCACGCTCTCTGCTGGCTCGCCTCCCTCAAAGATCCCACAGGTCGTCTCGCCCGCTGGGCACTCCGCCTCCAGGAATATTCTTACACCGTAGTGTACAAATCAGGAAAACTGCATAATTGAAGTTTTTGCGCACACACACAAGGACACAGAAGAAGGGAACACAAGGACCAGCTGGTCCTTGTGTTCCCTTCTTCTGTGTCCTTGTGTGTGTGCGCAAAAACTTCAATTATGCAGCAGTACCAACTAGCCCGTCTTTCCGTATTATTGCAGGAAAACTGCACAAAGATGTGGATTGTCTGTCACGCTACCCTGTGGCCGACTGCGATCCTACGAGCACTGATTCTGTGGGCTGCGTCCTTTCCATCTCCCAGCTGCTTCATCTCGGGGACGAGCAGCGTCGCGATCCGGATATCAGCCGCCTAATACAACAGCTCGAATCTTCACCGCAAGACGCTTCCGTTCGCATGTTTACCTTAAAGGACCACACCTTATATCGGCGTAATTTATCGCCCCATGGTCACGACCTACTTCTGGTCATACCAAAGCACCTGCGTTCTACAGTCTTACGCGAGCTCCATGACGCGCCAACCGCAGGTCACCTTGGTGTCTCTCGCACATATGACCGTGTGCGCCGCCGCTTCTACTGGCCTGGCCTTTCACGTTCTGTACGTCGCTATGTCAACGCTTGTGAAATTTGCCAGCGTCGCAAAAAGCCGTCGAGACTACCTTCCGGATATCTTCAGCCCATCGACATCCCATCGGAGCCATTCTTCCGTGTTGGTTTGGACCTTCTCGGTCCCTTCCCAACATCCGCCTCCGGAAACAAGTGGGTCGCGGTGGCTACGGATTACGCGACCCGTTATGCAGTTACGCGAGCCATGCCAACAAGCTGTGCTACAGACGTCGCTGATTTTTTTCTACGCGATCTCATTTTAGTGTATGGAGCCCCTCGTCAACTGCTGACAGACCGAGGCCGTACGTTCCTTTCGAAGGTGGTTGACGATATCCTGCGTTCCTGCTCTACCCAACATAAGCTCACGACATCGTACCACCCCCAGACAAATGGGCTTACAGAACGTTTAAACCGCACCTTGACAGACATGCTATCAAAATACGTCTCGGCCGACCATCGTGATTGGGACCTTGCACTACCCTACGTGACGTTCGCATACAATTCCTCCCGGCATGACACTGCCGGGTACTCGCCATTTTACCTTCTGTTTGGACGCGAACCAACATTGCCGTTGGATACCTTCCTGCCAGCCGCTGCGCAGAATACTTCTGAATATGCACGCGACGCTATTACCCGAGCCGACCATGCTCGTCAGCTTGCCCGCAGCAGGTTAATGGCATCCCAAGACTCGCAGAAGCATCGTTACGACGAGCGGCATCGCAACGAACACTTTCCAACAGGCTCCCTCGTTCTTCTTTGGTCCCCTACGCGACATGCAGGCCTGTCAGAAAAACTTCTCTCTCGTTTCACGGGCCCATACCGCGTGCTTAGACGAGTGACCGAAACTACATATGAAATTGTCCCTGATAATCCATCAACCTCTTCCGCTCTGCTGTCAAGGGACATCGTCCACGTATCAAGGCTCAAGCGTTACCACACTGCTCCTGCTGTGGCCCCGTAAACTCGCCGGGTCGGCGCTTTCGCCGCCGGGGGTCGTGTTACGTGATTTCGTCTGACTGAAAGAGGGCATAGTGGGGCATACCCAAGGAGGTGCCTCAGACTGAGAGAAAAGAAGTGGACGTTCTCAGTGAGCTGCGTTGTGGCTGCGGACCGACAACTGTTATTTTCCACGTAACAATATGAACCGCGCTAAAACCGCATTAAACAATGTCACTTAGTGAGATGCTGTGTTTTCCACCATTACAAGTCGGGAACTGCGATATCTAATGTTAAAGCGCATGAAACCGTCATAATCTTGTAGAAAACATTGTAAAGTAGCGAATAAAACGTTTTCTAACGATAGAAGTGCGAAGGTTCGGTTAGTTTGAGCTAGGTAGCGTCGTGAAACCACCAAAAACGATGTCATCTAACGAGATAGTGTTGTTTTATTGCGAGTACGAAACTGCGATAGGTGAAATATTGGGAAAGCACACAAAATGGCATGAACTAGCCAGATACTGCGTCTTGTGCCGTTACAAGTGCGAAACTGCTTTATTGTGATATTCTCGCTAAAGCGCATGCAAGTATCGTGAAACCTTAAAGAACGATGTCATCTAGCGAGATACAGCGTTCTGTACTGTAATAAGTTGGTGAGAAACTGTGAGGTCAAGCAAATATCGTAATTGTGAACGAAACAGTGTAATTGAGCGTATTTAGATACAAGTGCGAATGTTAGGTTAGGTTGAGATATCAACCGTCGTAAAACCGCATTAAACAATGTCACTTAGTGAGATGCAGTGTTTTTCACCATTAAAAGTGGGGAACTGCGACATTTAATGTGAAAGCGCTTGCAACCGTCGTTAGGTTAGGTTAGGTTAGGTTAGGTTAGGTTAGGTTTGGTTTGGTTAGGTTAGGTTAGGTTAGGTTAGGTTAGATTAGGTTAGGTTGGGTTGAGTTGGGTTAGGTTAGGTTAGGTTAGGTTAGGTTGGGTTAGGTTAGGTTAGGTTACGTTAGGTTAGGTTAGGTTAGGTTATGTTAGGTTAGGTTAGGTTAGGTAAGGATAATTTGGTTAGGTTAGGTAAGGTTAGGTTAGGTTAGGTTAGGTTGGGTTGGGTGTTGTTGGGTTCGGTAGGGTTGGGTTAGGTTGGGTTAGGTTAGGTTAGGTTACGTTAGGTTAGGTTAGGTTAGGTTACGTTAGGTTATGTTAGGTTAGGTTAGGTTACGTTAGGTTAGGTTAGGTCAGGTAAGTTTAGGTTACGTTAGAATAGGTTAGGTTAGGTTACGTTAGGTTAGGTTGAGTTAGGTTAGGTTAGGTTTGGTTAGGTTAGGTTAGGTTAGCTTAGGTTAGGTTAGGTTGGGATGGGTTGGGTTAGGTTGGGTTAGGTTAGGTTAGGTTAGGTTAGGTTGGGTTAGGTTAGTTTAGGTTAGGTTAGGTTACCTTAGGTTAAGTTGGGTTGGGTTAGGTTAGGTTAGGTTAGGTAAGGTTAGGTTAGGTTAGGTTAGGTTAGGTTAGGTTAAGGTATGAACCGTCGTAAAACCGCATTAAACAATGTCACTTAGTGAGATGCAGTGTTTTCACCATTACAAGTCGGGAACTGCGATATCTAATGTGAAAGCGCTTGCAAACGTCGTTAGGTTATTTTAGCTTAGGTTAGGTTAGGTTAGGTTAGGTTAGGTTTGGTTAGGTTAGGTTAGGTTAGGTTAGGGTATGTTAGGTAAGGTTTGGTTAGGTTAGGTTAGGTTAGGTTGGGTTAGGTAAGGTTAGGTTAGGTTAAGATATGAACCACGCTAAAACCGCATTAAACAATGTCACTTAGTGAGATGCTGTGTTTTCCACCATTACAAGTCGGGAACTGCGATATCTAATGTTAAAGCGCATGAAACCGTCATAATCTTGTAGAAAACATTGTAAAGTAGCGAATAAAACGTTTTCTAACGATAGAAGTGCGAAGGTTCGGTTAGTTTGAGCTAGGTAGCGTCGTGAAACCACCAAAAACGATGTCATCTAACGAGATAGTGTTGTTTTATTGCGAGTACGAAACTGCGATAGGTGAAATATTGGGAAAGCACACAAAATGGCATGAACTAGCCAGATACTGCGTCTTGTGCCGTTACAAGTGCGAAACTGCTTTATTGTGATATTCTCGCTAAAGCGCATGCAAGTATCGTGAAACCTTAAAGAACGATGTCATCTAGCGAGATACAGCGTTCTGTACTGTAATAAGTTGGTGAGAAACTGTGAGGTCAAGCAAATATCGTAATTGTGAACGAAACAGTGTAATTGAGCGTATTTAGATACAAGTGCGAATGTTAGGTTAGGTTGAGATATCAACCGTCGTAAAACCGCATTAAACAATGTCACTTAGTGAGATGTAGTGTTTTTCAACATTACAAGTCGGGAACTACGATATCTAATGTGAAAGTGCATGAAACCGTCGTAATCGTGTAGAAAACATTGTAAAATTGCGAGTAAAACGTTTTCTAACGATAGAAGTGCGAAGGTTAGGTTAGGTTAGGTTAGTTTAAGCTAGGTAGCGTCGTGAAACTACCAAAAACGACGTCATCTAACGAGATAGTGTTGTTTTATTGCGAGTATTAAACTGCGATAGGTGAACTGTTGTGAATGCACACAAAACGGCATGAACAAGCCAAATACTGCGTGTTCTACCGTTACAAGTGCGAAACTGCTATATTGTAATATTCTCGTTAAAGCGCATGCAAGCATCGTGAAACCTTAAAGAACAATGTCATTTAGCGAGATACAGCGTTCTGTACTGCAATAAGTTGGTGAAAAACTGTGAGGTTATGCAAATATCGTAATTGTGAACGAAACAGTGTAATAGAGCGTTTTTCAATACAAGTACGAATGTTAGGTTAGGTTAAGATATGAACCGTCGTAAAACCGCATTAAACAATGTCACTTAGTGAGATGCAGTGTTTTTCACCATTACAAGTTGGGAACTGCGATATCTAATGTGAAAGCGCTTGCAAACGTCGTTAGGTTAGGTTAGGTTAGGTTAGGTTAGGTTACGTTAGGTTAGGTTTGTTAGGTTAGGTTAGGTTAGGTTATGTTAGGTTAGGTTGGGTTAGGTTAGGTTAGGTTTCGTTAGGTTAAGGTATGAACCGTCGTAAAACCGCAATAAACAATGTCACTTAGTGAGACGCAGTGTTTTTCACCTTTACAAGTTGGGAACTGCGATATCTAATGTGAAAGCGCTTGAAACCGTCGTAATGTTGTAGAAAGCAATGTAAAGTAGCGAGTAAAACGTTTTCTAACGATAGAAGTGCGAAGGTTATGTTAGGTTGAGTTATGTTAGTTTAAGCTAGGTAGCGTCGTGAAACCACCAAAAACGACGTCATCTAACGAGATAGTGTTGTTTTATTGCGAGTACGAAACTGCGATAGGTAAAATGTTGTGAAAGCACACAAAACGGCATGAACAAGCCAAATACTGCGTGTTGTACCGTTACAAGTGCGAAACTGCTATGTTGTGACATTCTCGGAAAAGCGCATGCAAGTATCGTGAAACCTTAAAGAACGATGTCATTTAGCGAGATACAGCGTTCTGTACTGTAATAAGTTGGTGAGAAACTGTGAGGTCAAGCAAATATCGTAATAGTGAACGAAACAGTGTAATTGGGCGTCTTTAGATACA
>NW_027464683.1:482500-497500 GCF_043290135.1 Rhipicephalus microplus
TAGGTTAGCTTAGGTTAGGTTAGGTTTGGTTGGGTTGGGTTAGGTTGGGTTAGGTTAGGTTAGGTTGGGTTCGGTTAGTTTAGGTTAGGTTAGGTTAGGTTAAGTTGGGTTGTGTTAGGTTAGGTTAGGTTAGGTTAGGTAAGGTTAGGTTAGGTTAGGTTAGGTTAGGTTAAGGTATGAACCGTCGTAAAACCGCATTAAACAATGTCACTTAGTGAGATGCAGTGTTTTTCACCTTTACAAGTTGGGAACTGTGATATCTAATGTGAAAGCGCTTGAAACCGTCGTAATGTTGTAGAAAGCAATGTAAAGTAGCGAGTAAAACATTTTCTAACGATAGAAGTGCGAAGGTCATGTTAGGTTGGGTTATGTTAGTTTAAGCTAGGTAGCGTCGTGAAACTACCAAAAACAACGTCATCTAACGAGATAGAGTTGTTTTATTGCGAGTACGAAACTGCGATAGGTGAAATGTTGTGAAAGCACACAAAACGGCATGAACAAGCCAAATACTGCGTGTTGTACCGTTACAACTGCGAAACTGCTATGTTGTGATATTCTCGTTAAAGCGCATGCAAGCATCGTGAAACCTTAAAGAACGATGTCATTTAGCGAGATACAGCGTTCTGTACTGCAATAAGTTGGTGAAAAACTGTGAGGTTATGCAAATATCCTAATTGTGAACGAAACAGTGTAATAGAGCGTTTTTTAATACAAGTGCGAATGTTAGGTTAGGTTAAGATATGAACCGTCGTAAAACCGCATTAAACAATGTCACTTAGTGAGATGCAGTGTTTTTCACCATTACAAGTTGGGAACTGCGATATCTAATGTGAAAGCACTTGCAAACGTCGTTAGGTTAGGTTAGGTTAGGTTAGGTTAGGTTACGTTAGGTTAGGTTTGGTTAGGTTAGGTTAGGTTAGGTTATGTTAGGTTAGGTTGGGTTAGGTTAGGTTAGGTTACGTTAGGTTAAGGTATGAACCGTCGTAAAACCGCATTAAACAATGTCACTTAGTGAGATGCAGTGTTTTTCACCTTTACAAGTTGGGAACTGTGATATCTAATGTGAAAGCGCTTGAAACCGTCGTAATGTTGTAGAAAGCAATGTAAAGTAGCGAGTAAAACGTTTTCTAACGATAGAAGTGCGAAGGTCATGTTAGGTTGAGGTATGTTAGTTTAAGCTAGGTAGCGTCGTGAAACCACCAAAAACGACGTCATCTAACGAGATAGTGTTGTTTTATTGCGAGTACGAAACTGCGATAGGTAAAATGTTGTGAAAGCACACAAAACGGCATGAACAAGCCAAATACTGCGTGTTGTACCGTTACAAGTGCGAAAGTGCTATGTTGTGACATTCTCGGTAAAGCGCATGCAAGTATCGTGAAACCTTACAGAACGATGTCATTTAGCGAGATACAGCGTTCTGTACTGTAATAAGTTGGTGAGAAACTGTGAGGTCAAGCAAATATCGTAATTGTGAACGAAACAGTGTAATTGAGCGTCTTTAGATACAAGTGCGAATGTTAGGTTAGGTTGACATATCAACCGTCGTAAAACCGCATTAAACAATGTCACTTAGTGAGATGTAGTGTTTTTCAACATTACAAGTCGGGAACTACGATATCTAATGTGAAAGCGCATGAAACCGTCGTAATCTTGTAGAAAACATTGTAAAGTGGCGAGTAAAACGTTTTCTAACGATAGAAGTGCGAAGGTTAGGTTAGGTTAGGTTAGTTTAAGCTAGGTAGCGTCGTGAAACTACCAAAAACGACGTCATCTAACGAGATAGTGTTGTTTTATAGCGAGTATTAAACTGAGATAGGTGAAATGTTGTGAAAGCACACAAAACGGCATGAACAAGCCAAATACTGCGTGTTATACCGTTACAAGTGCGAAACTGCTATATTGTGATATTCTCGTTAAATCGCATGCAAGCATCGTGAAACCTTAAAGAACAATGTCATTTAGCGAGATACAGCGTTCTGTACTGCAATAAGTTGGTGAAAAACTGTGAGGTTATGCAAATATCGTAATTGTGAACAAAACAGTGTAATAGAGCGTTTTTAGATACAAGTGCGAATGTTAGGTTAGGTTAAGATATGAACCGTCGTAAAACCGCATTAAACAATGTCAATTACTGAGATGCAGTGTTTTTCACCATTAAAAGTGGGGAACTGCGATATTTAATGTGAAAGCGCTTGCAACCGTCGTTAGGTTAGGTTAGGTTAGGTTAGGTTAGGTTAGGTTAGGTTTGGTTAGGTTAGGTTAGGTTAGGTTAGGTTAGATTAGGTTAGGTTGGGTTGAGTTGGGTTAGGTTAGGTTAGGTTAGGTTAGGTTGGGTTAGGTTAGGTTAGGTTAGGTTACGTTAGGTTAGGTTAGGTTAGGTTACGTTACGTTAGGTTAGGTTAGGTAAGGATAATTTGGTTAGGTTAGGTAAGGTTAGGTTAGGTTAGGTTAGGTTGGGTTGGGTGTTGTTGGGTTGGGTTGGGTTGGGTTAGGTTGGGTTAGGTTAGGTTAGGCTACGTCAGGTTAGGTTACGTTAGGTTACGTTAGGTTATGTTAGGTTAGGTTAGGTTACGTTAGGTTAGGTTAGGTCAGGTAAGGTTAGGTTACATTAGAATAGGTTAGGTTAGGTTACGTTAGGTTAGGTTAAGTTAGGTTAGGTTAGGTTTGGTTAGGTTAGGTTAGGTTAGCTTAGGTTAGGTTGGGTTGGGTTGGGTTAGGTTGGGTCAGGTTAGGTTAGGTTGGGTTAGGTTAGTTTAGGTTAGGTTAGGTTAGGTTAGGTTAAGTTGGGTTGGGTTAGGTTAGGTTAGGTTAGGTAAGGTTAGGTTAGGTTAGGTTAGGTTAAGGTATGAACCGTCGTAAAACCGCATTAAACAATGTCACTTAGTGAGATGCAGTGTTTTTCACCTTTAAAAGTTGGGAACTGTGATATCTAATGTGAAAGCGCTTGAAACCGTCGTAATGTTGTAGAAAGCAATGTAAAGTAGCGAGTAAAACGTTTTCTAACGATAGAAGTGCGAAGGTCATGTTAGGTTGAGTTATGTTAGTTTAAGCTAGGTAGCGTCGTGAAACCACCAAAAACGACGTCATCTAACGAGATAGTGTTGTTTTATTGCGAGTACGAAACTGCGATAGGTAAAATGTTGTGAAAGCACACAAAACGGCATGAACAAGCCAAATACTGCGTGTTGTACCGTTACAAGTGCGAAAGTGCTATGTTGTGACATTCTCGGTAAAGCGCATGCAAGTATCGTGAAACCTTAAAGAACGATGTCATTTAGCGAGATACAGCGTTCTGTACTGTAATAAGTTGGTGAGAAACTGTGAGGTCAAGCAAATATCGTAATTGTGAACGAAACAGTGTAATTGAGCGTCTTTAGATACAAGTGCGAATGTTAGGTTAGGTTGACATATCAACCGTCGTAAAACCGCATTAAACAATGTCACTTAGTGAGATGTAGTGTTTTTCAACATTACAAGTCGGGAACTACGATATCTAATGTGAAAGCGCATGAAACCGTCGTAATCTTGTAGAAAACATTGTAAAGTGGCGAGTAAAACGTTTTCTAACGATAGAAGTGCGAAGGTTAGGTTAGGTTATGTTAGTTTAAGCTAGGTAGCGTCGTGAAACTACCAAAAACGACGTCATCTAACGAGATAGTGTTGTTTTGTAGCGAGTATTAAACTGCGATAGGTGAAATTTTGTGAAAGCACACAAAACGGCATGAACAAGCCAAATACTGCGTGTTCTACCGTTACAAGTGCGAAACTGCTATATTGTGATATTCTCGTTAAATCGCATGCAAGCATCGTGAAACCTTAAAGAACAATGTCATTTAGCGAGATACAGCGTTCTGTACTGCAATAAGTTGGTGAAAAACTGTGAGGTTATGCAAATATCGTAATTGTGAACAAAACAGTGTAATAGAGCGTTTTTAGATACAAGTGCGAATGTTAGGTTAGGTTAAGATATGAACCGTCGTAAAACCGCATTAAGCAATGTCAATTACTGAGATGCAGTGTTTTTCACCATTAAAAGTGGGGAACTGCGATATTTAATGTGAAAGCGCTTGCAACCGTCGTTAGGTTAGGTTAGGTTAGGTTAGGTTAGGTTAGGTTAGGTTTGGTTAGGTTAGATTAGGTTAGGTTAGATTAGATTAGGTTAGGTTGGGTTGAGTTGGGTTAGGTTAGGTTAGGTTAGGTTAGGTTGGGTTAGGTTAGGTTAGGTTAGGTTACGTTAGGTTAGGTTACGTTAGGTTAGGTTAGGTTAGGTTACGTTAGGTTAGGTTAGGTTAGGTAAGGATAATTTGGTTAGGTTAGGTAAGGTTAGGTTAGGTTAGGTTAGGTTGGGTTGGGTGTTGTTGGGTTGGGTTGGGTTGGGTTAGGTTGGGTTAGGTTAGGTTAGGTTACGTTAGGTTAGGTTAGGTTAGGTTACGTTAGGTTATGTTAGGTTAGGTTAGGTTACGTTAGGTTAGGTTAGGTCAGGTAAGGTTAGGTTACGTTAGAATAGGTTAGGTTAGGTTACGTTAGGTTAGGTTAAGTTAGGTTAGGTTAGGTTTGGTTAGGTTAGGTTAGGTTAGCTTAGGTTAGGTTATGTTGGGTTGGGTTAGGTTAGGTTGGGTTAGGTTAGGTTAGGTTGGGTTAGGTTAGTTTAGGTTAGGTTAGGTTAGGTTAAGTTGGGTTGGGTTAGGTTAGGTTAAGGTATGAACCGTCGTAAAACCGCATTAAACAATGTCACTTAGTGAGATGCAGTGTTTTTCACCTTTACAAGTTGGGAACTGTGATATCTAATGTGAAAACGCTTGAAACCGTCGTAATGTTGTAGAAAGCAATGTAAAGTAGCGAGTAAAACGTTTTCTAACGATAGAAGTGCGAAGGTCATGTTAGGTTGAGTTATGTTAGTTTAAGCTAGGTAGCGTCGTGAAACTACCAAAAACAACGTCATCTAACGAGATAGTGTTGTTTTATTGCGAGTACGAAACTGCGATAGGTGAAATGTTGTGGAAGCACACAAAACGGCATGAACAAGCCAAATACTGCGTGTTGTACCGTTACAAGTGCGAAACTGCTATGTTGTGATATTCTCGTTAAAGCGCATGCAAGCATCGTGAAACCTTAAAGAACGATGTCATTTAGCGAGATACAGCGTTCTGTACTGCAATAAGTTGGTGAAAAACTGTGAGGTTATGCAAATATCCTAATTGTGAACAAAACAGTGTAATAGAGCGTTTTTTAATACAAGTGCGAATGTTAGGTTAGGTTAAGATATCAACCGTCGTAAAACCGCATTAAACAATGTCACTTAGTGAGATGCAGTGCTTTTCACCATTACAAGTCGGGAACTGCGATATCTAATGTGAAAGCGCTTGCAAACGTCGTTAGGTTAGGTTAGGTTAGGTTAGGTTAGGTTAGGTTAGGTTAGGTTTGGTTAGGTTAGGTTAGGTTAGGTTAGGGTATGTTAGGTAAGGTTTGGTTAGGTTAGGTTAGGTTAGGTTGGTTTAGGCAAGGTTAGGTTAGGTTAAGATATGAACCGCGCTAAAACCGCATTAAACAATGTCACTTAGTGAGATGCTGTGTTTTTCTCTATTTCAAGTCGGGAACTGCGATATCTAATGTGAAAGCGCATGAAACCGTCATAATCTTGTAGAAAACATTGTAAAGTAGCGAATAAAACGTTTTCTAACGATAGAAGTGCGAAGGTTCGGTTAGTTTGAGCTAGGTAGCGTCGTGAAACCACCAAAAACGATGTCATCTAACGAGATAGTGTTGTTTTGGGAAAGCACACAAAATAGCATGAACTAGCCAGATACTGCGTCTTGTGCCGTTACAAGTGCGAAGCTGCTTTATTGTGATATTCTCGTTAAAGCGCATGCAAGTATCGTGAAACCTTAAAGAACGATGTCATTTAGCGAGATACAGCGTTCTGTACTGTAATAAGTTGGTGAGAAACTGTGAGGTCAAGCAAATATCGTAATTGTGAACGAAACAGTGTAATTGAGCGTCTTTAGATACAAGTGCGAATGTTAGGTTAGGTTGACATATCAACCGTCGTAAAACCGCATTAAACAATGTCGCTTAGTGAGATGTAGTGTTTTTCAACATTACAAGTCGGGAACTACGATATCTAATGTGAAAGCGCATGAAACCGTCGTAATCTTGTAGAAAACATTGTAAAGTTGCGAGTAAAACGTTTTCTAACGATAGAAGTGCGAAGGTTAGGTTAGGTTAGGTTAGTTTAAGCTAGGTAGCGTCGTGAAACTACCAAAAACGACGTCATCTAACGAGATAGTGTTGTTTTATTGCGAGTATTAAACTGCGATAGGTAAAATGTTGTGAAAGCACACAAAACGGCATGAACAAGCCAAATACTGCGTGTTGTACCGTTACAAGTGCGAAACTGCTATGTTGTGACATTCTCGGTAAAGCGCATGCAAGTATCGTGAAACCTTAAAGAACGATGTCATTTAGCGAGATACAGCGTTCTGTACTGTAATAAGTTGTTGAGAAACTGTGAGGTCAAGCAAATATCGTAATTGTGAACGAAACAGTGTAATTGAGCGTCTTTAGATACAAGTGCGAATGTTAGGTTAGGTTGACATATCAACCGTCGTAAAACCGCATTAAACAATGTCACTTAGTGAGATGTAGTGTTTTTCAACATTACAAGTCGGGAACTACGATATCTAATGTGAAAGCGCATGAAACCGTCGTAATCTTGTAGAAAACATTGTAAAGTGGCGAGTAAAACGTTTTCTAACGATAGAAGTGCGAAGGTTAGGTTAGGTTAGGTTAGTTTAAGCTAGGTAGCGTCGTGAAACTACCAAAAACGACGTCATCTAACGAGATAGTGTTGTTTTATTGCGAGTATTAAACTGCGATACGTGAAATGTTGTGAAAGCACACAAAACGGCATGAACAAGCCAAATACTGCGTGTTCTACCGTTACAAGTGCGAAACTGCTATATTGTGATATTCTCGTTAAATCGCATGCAAGCATCGTGAAACCTTAAAGAACAATGTCATTTAGCGAGATACGGCGTTCTGTACTGCAATAAGTTGGTGAAAAACTGTGAGGTTAAGCAAATATCGTAATTGTGAACGAAACAGTGTAATAGAGCGTTTTTCAATACAAGTACGAATGTTAGGTTAGGTTAAGATATGAACCGTCGTAAAACCGCATTAAACAATGTCACTTAGTGAGATGCAGTGTTTTTCACCATTACAAGTTGGGAACTGCGATATCTAATGTGAAAGCGCTTGCAAACGTCGTTAGGTTAGGTTAGGTTAGGTTAGGTTAGGTTAGGTCACGTTAGGTTAGGTTTGGTTAGGTTAGGTTAGGTTACGTTAGGTTAGGTTGGGTTAGGTTAAGGTATGAACCGTCGTAAAACCGCAATAAACAATGTCACTTAGTGAGATGCAGTGTTTTTCACCTTTACAAGTCGGGAACTGCGATATCTAATGTGAAAGCGCTTGAAACCGTCGTAATGTTGTAGAAAGCAATATAAAGTAGCGAGTAAAACGTTTTCTAACGATAGAAGTGCGAAGGTTATGTTAGGTTGAGTTATGTTAGTTTAAGCTAGGTAGCGTCGTGAAACCACCAAAAACGACGTCATCTAACGAGATAGTGTTGTTTTATTGCGAGTACGAAACTGCGATAGGTGAAATGTTGTGAAAGCACACAAAACGGCATGAACAAGCCAAATACTCCGTGTTGTACCGTTACAAGTGCGAAACTGCTATGTTGTGATATTCTCGTTAAAGCGCATGCAAGCATCGTGAAACCTTAAAGAACGATGTCATTTAGCGAGATACAGCGTTCTGTACTGTAATAAGTTGGTGAGAAACTGTGAGGTCAAGCAAATATCGTAATTGTGAACGAAACAGTGTAATAGAGCGTCTTTAGATACAAGTGCGAATGTTAGGTTAGGTTAAGATATGAACCGTCGTAAAACCGCATTAAACAATGTCACTTAGTGAGATGCAGTGTTTTTCACCATTACAAGTCGGGAACTGCGATATCTAATGTGAAAGCGCTTGCAAACGTCGTTAGGTTAGGTTAGGTTAGGTTAGGTTACGTTAGGTTAGGTTAGGTTAGGTTTGGTTAGGTTAGGTTAGGTTAGGTTAGGGTATGTTAGGTAAGGTTTGGTTAGGTTAGGTTAGGTTAGGTTGGTTTAGGTAAGGTTAGGTTAGGTAAAGATATGAACCGCGCTAAAACCGCATTAAACAATGTCACTTAGTGAGATGCTGTGTTTTTCACCATTACAAGTCGGGAACTGCGATATCTAATGTGAAAGCGCATGAAACCGTCGTAATCTTGTAGAAAACATTGTAAAGTAGCGAATAAAACGTTTTCAAACGATAGAAGTGCGAAGGTTCGGTTCGTTTGAGCTTGGTAGCGTCGTGAAACCACCAAAAACGACGTCATCTAACGAGATAGTGTTGTTTTATTGCGAGTACGAAACTGCGATAGGTAAAATGTTGTGAAAGCACACAAAACGGCATGAACAAGCCAAATACTGCGTGTTGTACCGTTACAAGTGCGAAAGTGCTATGTTGTGACATTCTCGGTAAAGCGCATGCAAGTATCGTGAAACCTTAAAGAACGATGTCATTTAGCGAGATACAGCGTTCTGTACTGTAATAAGTTGGTGAGAAACTGTGAGGTCAAGCAAATATCGTAATTGTGAACGAAACAGTGTAATTGAGCGTCTTTAGATACAAGTGCGAATGTTAGGTTAGGTTGACATATCAACCGTCGTAAAACCGCATTAAACAATGTCACTTAGTGAGATGTAGTGTTTTTCAACATTACAAGTCGGGAACTACGATATCTAATGTGAAAGCGCATGAAACCGTCGTAATCTTGTAGAAAACATTGTAAAGTGGCGAGTAAAACGTTTTCTAACGATAGAAGTGCGAAGGTTAGGTTAGGTTATGTTAGTTTAAGCTAGGTAGCGTCGTGAAACTACCAAAAACGACGTCATCTAACGAGATAGTGTTGTTTTGTAGCGAGTATTAAACTGCGATAGGTGAAATGTTGTGAAAGCACACAAAACGGCATGAACAAGCTAAATACTGCGTGTTCTACCGTTACAAGTGCGAAACTGCTATATTGTGATATTCTCGTTAAATCGCATGCAAGCATCGTGAAACCTTAAAGAACAATGTCATTTAGCGAGATACAGCGTTCTGTACTGCAATAAGTTGGTGAAAAACTGTGAGGTTATGCAAATATCGTAATTGTGAACAAAACAGTGTAATAGAGCGTTTTTAGATACAAGTGCGAATGTTAGGTTAGGTTAAGATATGAACCGTCGTAAAACCGCATTAAACAATGTCAATTACTGAGATGCAGTGTTTTTCACCATTAAAAGTGGGGAACTGCGATATTTAATGTGAAAGCGCTTGCAACCGTCGTTAGGTTAGGTTAGGTTAGGTTAGGTTAGGTTAGGTTAGGTTAGGTTAGGTTTGGTTAGGTTAGATTAGGTTAGGTTAGATTAGATTAGGTTAGGTTGGGTTGAGTTGGGTTAGGTTAGGTTAGGTTAGGTTGGGTTAGGTTAGGTTAGGTTAGGTTACGTTAGGTTAGGTTACGTTAGGTTAGGTTAGGTTAGGTTACGTTAGGTTAGGTTAGGTTAGGTAAGGATAATTTGGTTAGGTTAGGTAAGGTTAGGTTAGGTTAGGTTAGGTTGGGTTGGGTGTTGTTGGGTTGGGTTGGGTTGGGTTAGGTTGGGTTAGGTTAGGTTAGGTTACGTTAGGTTAGGTTAGGTTAGGTTACGTTAGGTTATGTTAGGTTAGGTTAGGTTACGTTAGGTTAGGTTAGGTCAGGTAAGGTTAGGTTACGTTAGAATAGGTTAGGTTAGGTTACGTTAGGTTAGGTTAAGTTAGGTTAGGTTAGGTTTGGTTAGGTTAGGTTAGGTTAGCTTAGGTTAGGTTAGGTTGGGTTGGGTTAGGTTAGGTTGGGTTAGGTTAGGTTAGGTTGGGTTAGGTTAGTTTAGGTTAGGTTAGGTTAGGTTAGGTTAAGTTGGGTTGGGTTAGGTTAGGTTAAGGTATGAACCGTCGTAAAACCGCATTAAACAATGTCACTTAGTGAGATGCAGTGTTTTTCACCTTTACAAGTTGGGAACTGTGATATCTAATGTGAAAGCGCTTGAAACCGTCGTAATGTTGTAGAAAGCAATGTAAAGTTGCGAGTAAAACGTTTTCTAACGATAGAAGTGCGAAGGTCATGTTAGGTTGAGTTATGTTAGTTTAAGCTAGGTAGCGTCGTGAAACTACCAAAAACAACGTCATCTAACGAGATAGTGTTGTTTTATTGCGAGTACGAAACTGCGATAGGTGAAATGTTGTGGAAGCACACAAAACGGCATGAACAAGCCAAATACTGCGTGTTGTACCGTTACAAGTGCGAAACTGCTATGTTGTGATATTCTCGTTAAAGCGCATGCAAGCATCGTGAAACCTTAAAGAACGATGTCATTTAGCGAGATACAGCGTTCTGTACTGCAATAAGTTGGTGAAAAACTGTGAGGTTATGCAAATATCCTAATTGTGAACAAAACAGTGTAATAGAGCCTTTTTTAATACAAGTGCGAATGTTAGGTTAGGTTAAGATATCAACCGTCGTAAAACCGCATTAAACAATGTCACTTAGTGAGATGCAGTGCTTTTCACCATTACAAGTCGGGAACTGCGATATCTAATGTGAAAGCGCTTGCAAACGTCGTTAGGTTAGGTTAGGTTAGGTTAGGTTAGGTTAGGTTAGGTTAGGTTTGGTTAGGTTAGGTTAGGTTAGGTTAGGGTATGTTAGGTAAGGTTTGGTTAGGTTAGGTTAGGTTAGGTTGGTTTAGGTAAGGTTAGGTTAGGTTAAGATATGAACCGCGCTAAAACCGCATTAAACAATGTCACTTAGTGAGATGCTGTGTTTTTCTCTATTTCAAGTCGGGAACTGCGATATCTAATGTGAAAGCGCATGAAACCGTCATAATCTTGTAGAAAACATTGTAAAGTAGCGAATAAAACGTTTTCTAACGATAGAAGTGCGAAGGTTCGGTTAGTTTGAGCTAGGTAGCGTCGTGAAACCACCAAAAACGATGTCATCTAACGAGATAGTGTTGTTTTATTGCGAGTACGAAACTGCGATAGGTGAAATATTGGGAAAGCACACAAAATAGCATGAACTAGCCAGATACTGCGTCTTGTGCCGTTACAAGTGCGAAGCTGCTTTATTGTGATATTCTCGTTAAAGCGCATGCAAGTATCGTGAAACCTTAAAGAACGATGTCATTTAGCGAGATACAGCGTTCTGTACTGTAATAAGTTGGTGAGAAACTGTGAGGTCAAGCAAATATCGTAATTGTGAACGAAACAGTGTAATTGAGCGTGTTTAGATACAAGTGCGAATGTTAGGTTAGGTTGACATATCAACCGTCGTAAAACCGCATTAAACAATGTCGCTTAGTGAGATGTAGTGTTTTTCAACATTACAAGTCGGGAACTACGATATCTAATGTGAAAGCGCATGAAACCGTCGTAATCTTGTAGAAAACATTGTAAAGTTGCGAGTAAAACGTTTTCTAACGATAGAAGTGCGAAGGTTAGGTTAGGTTAGGTTAGTTTAAGCTAGGTAGCGTCGTGAAACTACCAAAAACGACGTCATCTAACGAGATAGTGTTGTTTTATTGCGAGTATTAAACTGCGATAGGTAAAATGTTGTGAAAGCACACAAAACGGCATGAACAAGCCAAATACTGCGTGTTGTACCGTTACAAGTGCGAAACTGCTATGTTGTGACATTCTCGGTAAAGCGCATGCAAGTATCGTGAAACCTTAAAGAACGATGTCATTTAGCGAGATACAGCGTTCTGTACTGTAATAAGTTGTTGAGAAACTGTGAGGTCAAGCAAATATCGTAATTGTGAACGAAACAGTGTAATTGAGCGTCTTTAGATACAAGTGCGAATGTTAGGTTAGGTTGACATATCAACCGTCGTAAAACCGCATTAAACAATGTCACTTAGTGAGATGTAGTGTTTTTCAACATTACAAGTCGGGAACTACGATATCTAATGTGAAAGCGCATGAAACCGTCGTAATCTTGTAGAAAACATTGTAAAGTGGCGAGTAAAACGTTTTCTAACGATAGAAGTGCGAAGGTTAGGTTAGGTTAGGTTAGTTTAAGCTAGGTAGCGTCGTGAAACTACCAAAAACGACGTCATCTAACGAGATAGTGTTGTTTTGTAGCGAGTATTAAACTGCGATAGGCGAAATGTTGTGAAAGCACACAAAACGGCATGAACAAGCCAAATACTGCGTGTTCTACCGTTACAAGTGCGAAACTGCTATATTGTGATATTCTCGTTAAATCGCATGCAAGCATCGGGAAACCTTAAAGAACAATGTCATTTAGCGAGATACAGCGTTCTGTACTGCAATAAGTTGGTGAAAAACTGTGAGGTTATGCAAATATCGTAATTGTGAACAAAACAGTGTAATAGAGCGTTTTTAGATACAAGTGCGAATGTTAGGTTAGGTTAAGATATGAACCGTCGTAAAACCGCATTAAGCAATGTCAATTACTGAGATGCAGTGTTTTTCACCATTAAAAGTGGGGAACTGCGATATTTAATGTGAAAGCGCTTGCAACCGTCGTTAGGTTAGGTTAGGTTAGGTTAGGTTAGGTTTGGTTAGGTTAGGTTAGGTTAGGTTAGGTTAGATTAGGTTAGGTTGGGTTGAGTTGGGTTAGGTTAGGTTAGGTTAGGTTAGGTTGGGTTAGGTTAGGTTAGGTTAGGTTAGGTTACGTTAGGTTAGGTTACGTTAGGTTAGGTTAGGTTAGGTTACGTTAGGTTAGGTTAGGTTAGGTAAGGATAATTTTGTTAGGTAAGGTTAGGTTAGGTTAGGTTAGGTTGGGTTGGGTGTTGTTGGGTTGGGTTGGGTTGGGTTAGGTTGGGTTAGGTTAGGTTAGGTTACGTTAGGTTAGGTTAGGTTACGTTAGGTTATGTTAGGTTAGGTTAGGTTACGTTAGGTTAGGTTAGGTCAGGTAAGGTTAGGTTACGTTAGAATAGGTTAGGTTAGGTTACGTTAGGTTAGGTTAAGTTAGGTTAGGTTAAGTTTGGTTAGGTTAGGTTAGGTTAGCTTAGGTTAGGTTAGGTTGGGTTGGGTTAGGTTAGGTTGGGTTAGGTTAGGTTAGGTTGGGTTAGGTTAGTTTAGGTTAGGTTAGGTTAGGTTAGGTTAAAATGGGTTGGGTTAGGTTAGGTTAAGGTATGAACCGTCGTAAAACCGCATTAAACAATGTCACTTAGTGAGATGCAGTGTTTTTCACCTTTGCAAGTTGGGAACTGTGATATCTAATGTGAAAGCGCTTGAAACCGTCGTAATGTTGTAGAAAGCAATGTAAAGTAGCGAGTAAAACGTTTTCTAACGATAGAAGTGCGAAGGTCATGTTAGGTTGAGTTATGTTAGTTTAAGCTAGGTAGCGTCGTGAAACTACCAAAAACAACGTCATCTAACGAGATAGTGTTGTTTTATTGCGAGTACGAAACTGCGATAGGTGAAATGTTGTGGAAGCACACAAAACGGCATGAACAAGCCAAATACTGCGTGTTGTACCGTTACAAGTGCGAAACTGCTATGTTGTGGTATTCTCGTTAAAGCGCATGCAAGCATCGTGAAACCTTAAAGAACGATGTCATTTAGCGAGATACAGCGTTCTGTACTGCAATAAGTTGGTGAAAAACTGTGAGGTTATGCAAATATCCTAATTGTGAACGAAACAGTGTAATACAGCGTTTTTTAATACAAGTGCGAATGTTAGGTTAGGTTAAGATATGAACCGTCGTAAAACCGCATTAAACAATGTCACTTAGTGAGATGCAGTGTTTTTCCCCATTACAAGTCGGGAACTGCGATATCTAATGTGAAAGCGCTTGCAAACATCGTTAGGTTAGGTTAGGTTAGGTTAGGTTAGGTTAGGTTACGTTAGGTTAGGTTAGGTTAGGTTTGGTTAGGTTAGGTTAGGTTAGGTTAGGGTATGTTAGGTAAGGTTTGGTTAGGTTAGGTTAGGTTAGGTTGGTTTAGGTAAGGTTAGGTTAGGTTAAGATATGAACCGCGCTGAAACCGCATTAAACAATGTCACTTAGTGAGATGCTGTGTTTTTCACTATTACAAGTCGGGAACTGCGATATCTAATGTGAAAGCGCATGAAACCGTCGTAATCTTGTAGAAAACATTGTAAAGTAGCGAATAAAACGTTTTCTAACGATAGAAGTGCGAAGGTTCGGTTAGTTTGAGCTAGGTAGCGTCGTGAAACCACCAAAAACGATGTCATCTAACGAGATAGTGTTGTTTTATTGCGAGTACGAAACTGCGATAGGTGAAATAATGGGAAAGCACACAAAATAGCATGAACTAGCCAGATACTGCGTCTTGTGCCGTTACAAGTGCGAAGCTGCTTTATTGTGATATTCTCGTTAAAGCGCATGCAAGTATCGTGAAACCTTAAAGAACGATGTCATTTAGCGAGATACAGCGTTCTGTACTGTAATAAGTTGGTGAGAAACTGTGAGGTCAAGCAAATATCGTAATTGTGAACGAAACAGTGTAATTGAGCGTCTTTAGATACAAGTGCGAATGTTAGGTTAGGTTGACATATCAACCGTCGTAAAACCGCATTAAACAATGTCGCTTAGTGAGATGTAGTGTTTTTCAACATTACAAGTCGGGAAATACGATATCTAATGTGAAAGCGCATGAAACCGTCGTAATCTTGTAGAAAACATTGTAAAGTTGCGAGTAAAACGTTTTCTAACGATAGAAGTGCGAAGGTTAGGTTAGGTTAGGTTAGTTTAAGCTAGGTAGCGTCGTGAAACTACCAAAAACGACGTCATCTAACGAGATAGTGTTGTTTTATTGCGAGTATTAAACTGCGATACGTGAAATGTTGTGAATGCACACAAAACGGCATGAACAAGCCAAATACTGCGTGTTCTACCGTTACAAGTGCGA